>NC_138531.1:65902371-66202123 GCF_964234715.1 Podarcis melisellensis
ATATGCATTGGATTGTAGCCTAACTCTGATTGTCTTCATTTTCTACAACAAGACATTAGCAAGATACAAACTATTCTTCCACGTGAATACATTCACAGGAATGCACAGTGAGAATCCGTCACAGTCCCTGCTCTGGACTGCCTGGTTTCTGCATATGTTAAAGCTACTCTGTTGCATTATTTCATGTTCCGATAATTCTTTTGAATTTTCTCCTTGTGGCTCTATCCCCTCGGTTTTGTGAGAGCTAGACAAGCTTTCCTATATTAGATTTTCATCTGCACGATTATCCGGGATGGGGTGGGAGAGTGAACTTTTTCTATTTTCCATCTTATTGTGTTTCTCTTCAGGCTACAATATAACATTTCCTAGTTTCTCATAGACATAAAAGCTGCAAACAGACATAATAAGTTTTGTTTATAATGGTTGGGGAGATCTGACTTGTTTTGAACATATAGCGCAGAACAGCATACGCTACTACCATGTAATTTGCTCCAGGTCAAGGCAGATTTAGTGGAGCTTTGAATTGTCTGGACACTATTTCTCATGTGCTTGTATATTTCCATGCTAAGTCCTAGTTCTAGATGAAGTATACACTGCAGCCAGTGGAGGCTGGTTCATTTGGGCAGATGGGGGACTACCCCACTCTTCCCTTGTACCATTGCTTGCTAACTTCTTCCTCCTTCGTCTCACCATTCCCTCTCATAGAGCTCAATAGGGAGGAGGATGGGGAAGTAAACTCTAATTACTTCTGCCTATTGTTGGGTCTGCTCCACCTGTTGTTGGTCTCCCTGCCTTTTGCCCTACCAGCCCCAATGGATACCAACCACCACTCTGTGTAGTCAGAAATGGATGGATGTAAACATGAGTAGAAGGCACAAAGCGTGTAAGCTAGGTCTGTGCCCAACATCCCTGCACTTGCTCCTTCATTCTTCATCTCTGACTTTCCCACATCGACCAAGAAGATCTGGCATGGCTTTAGTGCCTAGAAGCTTCTTTGCATGCGTAGATGCATGAAGATTACCTGCACATATCCATGCAAAGGTGCTTAGAAATGTTGATATTTTCACCCCTCCCATTGCAAGAATCTCCTGATATGATGTGTTCGGAAAGGAGGGGGCGGAAACTGCTCTTCGCTTCTTCTGCTCCTGTCTGGCTCTGTGTGGAGTCTGTGAGTTGTCTATGTAGAAATTAGATGGCTGAGTGAGAGCTGTAACACTCATGCAAGCCAGTAGCTCTTTAGTTTTAGTTTGCAGTAGCTATCAGAAATAAAAGAAGAGTTATGCTTCACAGCAAGCTTCCGTGTTGTTCATACTCTGCTGAGTTTGGTGTTCACAATGGACAGTTGTGGGTCCAGTGCACTTAGACCTGCTTTCCAGGAGTGGAAGGTCTCTGGAAGTGCTCCAGTCACCTAGCCCAGTCGGGGCAGTACCAGTTATTGAGCCCAGTCATTGGCATTGGCTCAAAGGCGTACTGACAAGAAACCCCCCTCAGACCTTTTAACTCAGTGCTCAAAGGCAAGGGATGGAGTGTGTGGTGTCTGGTGCACAGGGGAATGTTGAAAGAGGGAGCAGTATGGGCATTTCCAAACCCCTATGTGTGTTTGCATTCCCTGTTCTCTGAAGGCTGGGAGGGATCCCATTCTCAGTATATGCTGTCACTTTGGTAGAAGATCAAATCAGCTGTGAAATCTTAGCAGAGAAATGTCCAGTATTGAGCTTGCACTTCACGCATATCTGGCAGGCAGAATGGAAAACTGTGTGATATTTAAAATGAAGAAAAGTTCAAAGCTTTGTGATTCATCATGAGGGTCTTTCTAGAAATATATAGATATCTCTCTCCCCCCCCCCCCACATCAGACACCATAGATTAGTGATCTCCCTAAGTGATACATAGTGCTAATTATTTTGGGGTCGTTGAGCTGTAACCAAAAAATCGTTAATAAGGCATCACAGTTCTGAGAATCATAATGACTATTTTTCACCACATTGCATTCCTCAATTTGATTTTTCTTTTTCTTTTTTAAAGAGGAAAAGGTGAATCTGTTCGTTCAGCAACAGATACAGCGATGTGCAACTCAGGAGTTGTTTTTCAATTGCACTTATCTAATGTGCCACCTACTCATCTGCAGAGTTTGTCAGAAAGAGCATTTATCTCAGTTCTTTTTAATACAGGAAAGTATTCTGTGAAATACATCCCTGTACGTGAGCAGTCAAATACAGGGTGTTTAAAATTAAATATATAGGAGCCACCAGGTTCCTGGCAGGCAGCAGCGAGGCTTAATGGGGCTGTGAAGTAGCTGCTGCATCTGGAGCGCAGCCACTCATACCAGCCAGGGAAGAAGAAGGAGCAGAAAAGCCCCCAGGTATCACTGCACCAGCTCCAGGCCAGCTTGGCAGGACCTCCCAGGTTGGACTGTTTGCTAACAGCTGGACCACATTAAGGTCCAGTGAATCCAGTTGGGATACTGTTGAAGATGGCTGTCTTCTACCTGCCCATGCTATAGGTTGGTGCAGTCAGGAGCTCCACAGCAACAGAGCCCCCACCCTAGCAAGGCCCAGCAGAGTTTGGAATAAGTTCACCTCCACCTCATTGAAGCCCCCTCCATCCCAGAAGAACAGTAAGATTAGAGTAACCCAGCCTTGCAAATATGGGAAATACTTTACCAGAGTCAAAAATTACACCTTGTTCCTTTTTCAAATGAAAGTCTCTGGCCTAGAAGTGCATCCCTGGGCAGGATGTAAATTGAAATAATAATAATAATAATAATAATAATAATAATAATAATAATAATAATAATGCTGTTGATGGAGGCTTTTGAGGGGATGGTAATATCCAGGCCATATCCAATGCTGCAGATTCACTGGAACAAGGGACTTCCATATAGGCAGTGGGGCATCCTCTTCTCCAGTCTCCATCACCCCCCTTTGCACTCTGAAAATCAGTTCTGGGGGCTGGGGAATGCTCCTTTTTGGACCTTTTTGGGGAGGGACACAGGGCAAAAAGAGACAATGGAAGTCCTGTTGCATCAGTAGAACCCAGCTGGGGTGGCATTGTATACAACACACTGTGTTAGAAATGGAAGAGAATTTCATCCAGTCCACATTTCAAAGTGAACCAACCTATTTTGCAGCCAACATATGACCATGAAAATTTCATGATGCAATTTTGCTACAAAATTAGCTAGGAAAATGTGTATTTCATAGAAAGAAATGCGTGTTTTAGGGATAAAGGCAAAGAAAAACATACAAAGTGTGTACTTCAGGGGTAAAAATATACAACATAGCTATATAGATAAAATACTGTTTTCATTTATTTTCATGGTACAGAAGATAAATTTTGAGAAAACAATTGTTACAAGACTAAATAACAAATAACTTGTCCTGATAAAATTACAAACTTTTATCATGCCATGTGTTAAAGTTTCATTTCATTACTCTAAAACATCTATATGTGGGGGGGGGGATGGATTAAAAACGTGGATAAAAATGTACAATTTAGCGGTAATGATTTTATGTGGCTTAAAGAAAAAATACAGAAAACCAGAAAAACTGAATTTAGTATTGAACATGTACAAAACTGTGATTGAATGGAAATAAGCCGATCTGTTCAGCCCTAAATGCCTGGCAGCAGTGGCCTAATCCACTGCTCAGTCAAACAGTCATAATCCCTATAAAATACTGAAGATACATGCATTTATATGATGATTTACACCTAGTCATAACACAGAGTGAAATCATAGTAAGAAACATTGTTTCTTTTGTGTTTAAAGGGCCACTTTAATGCCGTGTGAGGAGTACAGTATACCATATGTACAATGTGGCATGCTGGTGGCTCATAAAATAACAGGTCTTATAATTATCAGGAATGCTGAGTGACTATAACATTGAAAAAGAATAGAATGAGAGATTGAGGCTAAACTAGAGGAGAATGTCTATCATCACAATACCTCATCCTATTCCTCAACTAGTTGTGTGAATGAGAGATTAGGCTACACACATTCCCCACCCGATGAAGCACAGAAGGCTGGGATGTTGGGATGTTTTGTAGAGGATACTGTCAAACGTTTCCCCCTGCTGTGTTAATAGGTCCTTTTCCAACACAGAAGCATTTAACCAAACAGATAAGGAAATAACCATAGTCTTGCAGGCTTAGACCAAGGTAAACATGTGATTATATTGTGTGAATGTGTCAACAGAAGATTTAATTTGTAGAACTCTGCAATCAACAATAAATATTTCCTTGGCTCGAACATGACGTCTTTATTATTGTTATTAGAAACTATTTTCTAATGATCATTGAGCATACCAGCTGCTAATTCTGGGCAATTTATTTGTGCATTTACTTCTGTGCATTTCCTTGGGGTTTCAGTCAGTATATTTGTATGAAGTGCAACATAAAAAGAAACATACCACAGGTAAAAGGGTAAAGAGACCCCTGACCATTAGGTCCAGTCGTGACCGACTCTGGGGTTGTGGCGCTCATCTCACTTTACTGGCCAAGGGAGAAGACAGTTTTTCTGGGTAATGTGGCAAGCATGACTAAGCCGCTTCTGGCGAACCAGAGCAGCGCACGGAAACGCCGTTTACCTTCCTGCCAGAGTGGTACCTATTTATCTACTTGCACTGTGTGCTTTTGAACTGCTAGGTTGGCAGAGAGCAGGGACCAAGCAACGGGAGGTCACCCCGTCGCGGAGATTCGAACCGCCGACCTTCTGATTGGCAAGGCCTAGGCTCTGTGGTTTAACCCACAGCGCCACCCACGTCCCATTATACCACAGGTAGGGTATGGATAATACAGGAACTTACTTATAGGCTACCATGAATGAGCCAGAGAGCCTTGGCATACCCATATTAGCTCACCTCTGTTGTGTACTCAAACTTTTATTTTGCTTCTCAGGATGCTTCCTCATGAGGCATTAAGTATGGTATTGCCATGCTTCATTCACTCACTTTTTATGAGGCATCCACATGTCACCGTCATCCAAACATTATCATCCTGTCTTATCTGTTTAATTCTTCAGTCTTTTCTCAGACCACAAAAAGTGGATTTATTTTAAAGAAAAACAGAAGAGTAATGCATTCTCCAAACGCATAGATTTATTTCCATATGGAAATATATGCTTTTAGTGCTACTCTCTCATTTATTTTAAAGGATGGAGTTTTGACGTGTCATGTCAGGACAATGGATCTATTACAGGTTAGCACACATAGCCGGTTAATCTATTTCTAAACCTGATTTTGTTTTTTTTGTGGTGGTGCTGTTGTAATACAGAATTAAAAGTCAATGTTTGATTAAACAAGCTCTACACTAGTTTTGAACTTCTGTTATAGTGTAACTGTTTTGTTTGTTTTACAACTTTTGGTATCCCCTTGTTCACTGTACCCTTAACACCCTTTTTGTGAAATGAAAAATATGCCAGTCATTTAATTCCTGGTGGTCATACTAAATTTTCAGTTAACTTGACCTGTATACACAGCAGCCCATAATATAAGTAAACCTACTCACTGTGTGGAGGAGTGAGGGGAAAGATCACTGCCTTTCCCTTCCCCTGGCCTGGCTCTCAAGTCATCTCCACCAGTAAATGATGGCAGTGGTGAATTGGTGGGTGCTATTCACCTACCGCCACCCAAAAACTCCACTTAGAAATGTGGTCACCCACCTAAGGAGGAAGGCTAGCTACAGGGCTGTCCAGAAGGCTTTTAATATGCTATTCTTAGAAATGAAACCTAATTCACTATTATGTGGCTCTAGCAGACTTAAAAAACAACAACCGCTAAAGGCTTAGTCTGTCTAGGGGGCACTGGCAGTTCCTATCCTGATAGTCAGTAGCTAAGCTGTTTCTGATGCCACAGAAGAGACCACTTCTAGTGGGGTTCTGGACTAAGTACTGACTCATCATTTGGTGTTCTGCATCAGCACAACCAGATGCCTTCATCTGCTCCAGCTGCAACAAAACATGTCTCTCCCATATCGGAGTCTACAACCACAGCAGGCGCTGTAACCTTTCAAAAGCTTAACTTCACCCACAAAGGTGCATTCCTCCATTGTCTCCTGAGACAGATGGATGCCAACCAAATATTTATCACAGAGACATATGGCTTTTAAAAATGCCTTTCTTAAGATACAGGTAGGTAGCCGTGTTGGTCTGCTGTAGTCGAAACAAAATAAAAAAATAAAAATTCCTTCCAGTAGCACCGTAACTGGAAGGATTTTTAAAAATTTTGTTTCTTAAGATAATGTGATGTAAACTAGCACTGTATGAGTAAAAGAAAAAAGAGCCAAAGGTATTGGGAGGGTGTGGAGAAAACCAAAATCACATTGTACATATTCATTAATTTTAGCTAATAGCACGATTTTTGTGTGGTTATTTTTAGGAAATTAGTTCTTCAAGGAACGTACTTGAAAGTGAAAGCTGTTCTTTGCTTTTTGCATCCATTTAACTGAGCCTTTCATTTTAATGTAAGTCTGTGTGTTTTAAAAGATAATTTTTATAAGAGAGTGAGAACCAATTACATAAGGTATTATGCTCTCTCTTTAATGATACAACTTTTCTGGAATTTAAGTTAATCGCCATAATTGGCTGATGTGCACTTTATTAACATTACTGTATGCTGCATTAAATTACTATAATTTTATTAGACAGTTTAGTTCATGCTCCTTGTATTGGGAGTGCAAACGCAGGCCCCAGCAGTAAGATGGCATTTGAAAATCTCAGGTTTAGTCTGTTTCTTTTGATCCAATATAAAATTGGAAGCTTTTCAACAGCCTTGATATGAAATGCATAGATGTGCATCTGCTCAGATCCTTTGATGCATGCATACACTGAGAATGCTCCCTTTCCCTCCGGCCACTCTATCTCTTTATGCTGCACTGCCCCGACTCTAAAAGTTCCCTACCACCACTTTTGATGAACATGCAGAGACTTCAATCCTGGCTTCCATTTGCCTCCTGGAAAGTCCTGTGTTTTGGTCTGGCACTCCCGCATGAGTCCTTGTGACAGAGCGCCAGACCGAAAGACGTTCACCTTGGTGCAAGTCAGCAAGGTGCCTACTGGCATCCCATCATCATTGTGTCAACTGGACCCTTGTAGGAAGCCTACAAGCAGAACCTGACTGCAACAGCACTCTTCTCACTTGTGATTCACAGTGACCTGTATTCAGAAGCATACTGTCTCCAACAGTGGAAGGAAAGCCATGTTCAGTCTTATCCTCCATGAATTTGTCTAATCCTCTTTGAAAGTCATCGAAGTGCCTCTTCTCAGATGCACAGTGCATGTTCACCTTCGTTGCAGTTTGTGATCCAAAGGTGTGTGTTCTTCCTGCATGGCTCCTTCTGACACGTATGCATCTTATCAGTTTTCACCCTGATCTGTTTCCCCATAGATTTTGACATTCTGTTTCCTCTTCTTTTCCTGTCAGTCAACATTTGTCTGGGGGCCTGTTGCTACTCCCTGTCTGTCCACATATCCTGACATCTCTTAAGGCTATTTATATCTGTACTGCCCTGCTCAGTCTTTGCTGTAAGAATGACAGTCGTGTCATCCACTACTGTGATTCTGCAGCAGCCTTGATGTCTTGTGACTGCCTTAATGCTTGCATCATATTAATTGTTTATTTAATAAAGTATATTTCAGCTGCCCTGCTTCAGGGACTGATGAAACTATGTCTCATGGTGCTATAAGGAATGACATTTGTGGCTGGATGTGCACATTCTTGCAATGAATAGGAATGGCGGAATGTGCAACATCTTGTTTAAACTCTGAAAGCTGTCTGCAAAGGTTTAGAGGCCAGTGTGGTGAAATTGACAAGGCACTCCTTTTTGTCAGGAGCTCGTCCTACACTCGAGTAGGACCCTGGCAGAGACACATGCCCGACTGGCATGTTCTCTCCCTCCTGGTCAATCGTTCAGGAGCTTCAGAAGCTTTCTGCAGCCCGAACATCACAGCGACTGATGCCATCAGACATTGGCACACTCAGGGATCCGCAGAGTCTTCGCAGTTGCATAACAGACCTCAGCAACTCAGCATTTTGGCTAATCTACTTTATTTACATATAAACACACACAGAGCACTGAAACATGGCTCCCTCTCTCTCTAGCATCAGACAGCAAAGAGAAAAAGAACAAAGGACAATAGTCCCACTTTACGGAACACAGTAACACAAACATCCTGTCTCTGTCACTTCCCTCTCTGTGGAGTCAAAACATATACCGTAACATGATAGACAACAATCCCATGACTACAATCATGGAGCAGGAATTCTAACACTTTTACCTCTATAGACAGATGGCACTCTGCTGCAGAACTGGAATTGATAGCCTCTTACCTACTTCCACAATGCATGCAATCATTTTTTAAAATGTATATATATTTCCCCCAATATTCTATAGCAATTAAATGCAGGAGGCATCTATTTCATAGTTGTAACACAGTCTCCTAACAACTCTCAGCACCTTTAACAAACTTCACCTTCCAGAATTCTTTGGGGGAATCATGACTGTTTAGTGCAGTATCACAGTGCTTTGAATGCATGGTGTGACTATGTTCTATGAGTTTCTCTCTGTGGAGGGATAGCAATGGAGCAAACCACCTTTAGCAAACCAGCTATAGCAGTGGTAGCAAATGTTGGACTACAATTTCCATCATTCCTGCTGGACTACAACTTCCATCATTCCAGATAGTTGACCATGTTGGCTGGGATTGATGGGAGATGGAGTACAGTGGTACCTTGGGTTAAGTACTTACGTAATTCGTTCCGGAGGTCTGTACTTAACCTGAAACTGTTCTTAACCTGAAGCTAATGGGGCCTCCTGCTGCCGCTGCGCCGCCAGAGCACAATTTCTGAAGCAAAGTTCTTAACTTGAAGCACTATTTCTGGGTTAGCGGAGTCTGTAACCTGAAGCGTATGTAACCTGAAGCATATGTAACCCGAGATACCACTGTACTACCAAATCTGGAGAGCACTGTGTGGGCTACCATGAAATATAGAGTCCCAAAGAATGGAGGCTGTGGTGTATTATTTGATGGGAACTCTAGTAAGCAGCTTTTCTTTGCTGCTGACTAGGCTACAGCATTATGATCTAGTAACTCCCTTAATTCAACACATTTGCTGGAAGATGGACCAGCATTGCCTTATCTGTCACAGGTGAAATCACATTAACATGAATATCCATTCATAAAGGCCATAAAGACACCTTTATAGTCACATTTGATTTATATTCCATGAAAGAGTCTCTTCAGCTCTCCCATGATAGCTAGTCTATATAAACTTGCTATTTTAGTCAATGAGAGTTTTTATGGTTTCAGCAAATCAGAGCTTAGGAGAATGTTACAAGCTAGTGAGCTGTGAGGCAAGATGAAATCTTCCCCGAGGCCTCTGGATGGGAAGCAGAACCTGCAGAGCTCTCACGTTTGATTGATAAAGTCCTATTTGAAATGAAATGCTAAGATAGGCAAAATGAATGGGCATCTTATTTTATAAGAATAAACACAATAGTTGTCAACAAATTCAACTTCTTTTGCAGTGGCAGGATGTAAAATGCAATGTTGGCAAAATCTGTTTTCAGAATGAGACATAATACATGCATACATAATTTTATTTGTATGCTGCCTTTCCACAGTTCGAACCATGTTCAAAGTGGCTTACAACATGAAAAAATATGTGACTACAACATAACAGAAGTAATCATAAACAATAAATAAAACATTAAAGAATACACAGCCAACCTCAATAATCTCCACATAAATCACAATATCTAATACAAAGATACAACACAGCCCTAGTGTCTGTCCAGCAGCCTCAGCTTTGAATCAGGGTCCTGCCCTTTCAGGCCAGGTAAAAAAGGCTCAGGATAGGAGAAGGTCTTCCAGGACTCACAGCCAAGATGGTCTGTCAGGGAACTGCCATCGGAGCCAGAGGCGAAGGGAAGGCTCCAGAGGGATGCCGGAGAGGGTCCCAGTAGGGAGAGAGGCAACCCATCTGCTGGGGAAGGAAATCAGTGTAGCACCAATGGAGAAGGGGGGCAGATGGGGGAATCAGCGAGGGGGCTCCAGGACTCCTCGCCGGAAACCAGCGGGGAGAGCACGGGTCCTCCGCTGCCCACACCCTCCCTGCACAGAAGACTTCCGCGCAGGGAGAGTAGGAGGAGACTCGGCGTCAAAGAACTTCTTTGCTGGAAGAAGTTCAAGAAATGCCACTGACGGATTCTGCCAGCAATTGAGACAGCCACGGATGGGTGGCTGTCCGGACAGAAAGGGTTCACCCAGGTAACCCAGCCAGGTGTGGTGACAACTTACGCACGAGCAACCCCTAGAACCATTACACGGTCTTAGAAATATGAAGATCATTGTACCATGCATTCCATCACTGTCCCGTGATCTTTCTTTCCAGCTACCAGTTGATTAGTAAACTCAAGAGGTTTGTTTTGTGTGTTTTGTGATATTAGCCACATAAACAGAAGCCGAACTACATAGCCTACCAACTGCTGACTGGGCTTCCTACTCAGGTCCAGCCGGCATTTAAGCTGGCTTTGGCTCTGCCTTCCAAAGGCCATGATTGGCCAGTTTGAATACATTTTTGAGCAGGGCATTCTGTTAGACCCTGCAGCCAGCCAGGGCCAAACATTATGTCAGGTCACGCAGGTGACGGTCCCCCTCTTTCCCCAGCTCCCCGAAGTTGCACTGGGCTACAATTGCTGCTGTCCCCACAAAGGTAAGTGGTCTTTTTACTCACAGTAGACCCATTGAAATTAATTAATGTGGCTAATTTAAGCCATTAATTACAACCACTGTATTTTGAGTAAAGCTTAGTTGAATACCCTTAGTAATTATATTATCTAATCCTTATTATTCTAGATGTTTCATCCACAGAAGATGAAAAGATGGCAAAGTGATTAAAGTGAGCAGAGGGTTCAGGAGGTATACCTGCTTAAAAACATAACCAGTAGCTCATAGGAATCATACAAACACATTATGTTGTAAAATCCTGCCATTTAGTTTTGTGCAAAATGTTCCACATTTCAGTTCCACCTTCTCCTTCAGCACAGCGATCTCTCCTACCCTGTATAACTTGCATGAGGCATTAAATGACAGCATAAATTTGTTTAACAATCCTTAACTGCACTGTGTGCCCCTAGCTATGTCTGACATATGAAAGTATACAGTCAGATGCATCTGTATTAATAAAGGCCCATTAGGAAATGTTGAGTAAATGCTTATTAGAAGTATTATGCACGGAGACGTGACTCACCGTATCTCGTAATGAACCATGATCACTGATGATCAGACCATGGCATCTGATTTGTTTTCCGTGAAATGCTCCTGATTTGCTTGAAAATGCTTCTGAGTTTCCGAAGGAACGTTGGTGGCAGTCATGCAGCCTGATCTTGTTCCCACAGAGTTGTGCTTTCTCCAAAATGCGCAAAATGGCAGCTTTAAGGTAATTCACAGGAATGGCTGATTTATGTATTAATGATTTAAAAAACTTATACCCAACATTTCAATATGCAGAGTTGTTGTTGTTGTTTAGTCGTTTAGTCGTGTCCGACTCTTCGTGACCCCATGGACCAGAGCATGCCAGGCACTCCTGTCTTCCACTGCCTCCCGCAGTTCGGTCAAACTCATGCTGGTAGCTTCGAGAACACTATCCAACCATCTCGTCCTCTGTTGTTCCCTTCTCCTTGCGCCCTCCATCTTTCCCAACATCAGGGTCTTTTCCAGGGAGTCTTCTCATGAGGTGACCAAAGTATTGGAGTCTCATCTTTACTCCTGAACTGACAAAGTATTGGAGTCTCATCTTTACTCCTGAACTGACACAATAAAACCAATAAAACAATAAGGGTAACATTAAAATGCAGAGGAGAGCATGGAGGCAGTCGACCCTCTTCCACAGTGCAAGTGATGTGCTTTTTCTGCTGCTATGAAAAACTGCTTTTATTCTATTATATATTTGACTGGAATGCTACATCCTGCCTCACATGGGACATAACATTTAAAACACATAAATCATCACAGGACTCTACTATAAAACCAGCCTTCCGTTCTAACAAAATGGAGTCCTTAAAGGAGGAAAGGAAGACATTTTATGGGACACAAGGATAAAGTATGTTTGGTAGAATTATACTTTTGAAAAAGCTCTATTTCCCTTAGCAGTGAGAAGTTCCTGCACTGGTTGTGCTTGGTGTCCTGTGTTCAAGGAGAGAGCACTAGAGACAAAGGTATAGTATATAGCTCAGTCAGTAGAGTATACGATTTGTAATCTCAGGGTTGTGGGTTCAAGCTCCATGTTGGGCAGAAGATTCCTGCATTGCAGGAGGTTGGACTAGATGACCCTCACAGTCCCTTCCAACTCTACAGTTCTATGATGCTATGTACAATTACACACACACATACGCATGACCTACTCCATATCAGATACATGCACCACGAAGTTTCTTCTTACTCAGAGCTCTTGTCTTTCACACACCAACACATATTTCACATGCTCCTTTCCTTAAAGCTTAGCCAGAGAGGAGTGTCACCTAAAAATTTTGATGGCTGTTTTGTTCAAACACGCTGAGGGATTCTTTCAAACACATTCTTTCAAACACTGAAAGAAAACAACAACCAACCATTATGGATGGTTAATCAACAATATTTTTGGGATTCCACATTCATATCCCCCCCCCCCAACTGCACTCAGAATGCAATCAGAAGTGAGATTAGAGGACTGTATATGAAACTCAGGCAAACCTAGACACACATACATCTAATTTTGGCTATGCTTCTCTGGAGAAAAAACCTTGGATGGACATATTTGGCTCTTCCGTGACTGCAGCAAGAAATGTCATTGGATGCTAATTCAGAGTGACAGTTGCATCTTATATAGATATATAAAAATCATTGCCAGCAATCAAATCCAAATTAAAAATCCAGCCTTCTGCATTGCCAAATACATGGTGCCCACTAAATATTTCATGCTCTAAAGCAGCTGTTGAAAAGAGCAAAAATTAGTTTCCAAGCCTATATGTATTTAGGTGTTATGTTACATTTGAAAAGGAGGGGGGTGGGAGTGCAGTTACCCTTAAAAGGATTAGGACTTTCCTGCGACACAGTTCCCAAGAGCACTACCAAGGCTTAAAAGCATTCTTCTGTTTTGTGGAAGCATGTGTGCATGTTTGATTGAGTGGAAGGAGTGCAAGGGGGAAAATGAGATCACAAATGTATGTTTTGGCTGCCATGAAGTCAATACAGTAATAGGTCGGCAGAAACATCAAAACACAATCATGAGCTGTCTTCAGGGCTGAGAGTGAGCACAACTGGAAGGCAATCAGCCAATGGCAAGGAAAAGGCATTCTCTCTCCATCTTCTAGCTCATCTGTGATACTGGAGGAACTAGATAGTATACTAAATATCAGCTGATACATTTGGCAGATACCAATAATGGGATAATTTCAGTGGTGTTCCCACATCTCTTGAATTTTCTCCAAAGAGAAGTTCTTATGGCCTCTTTACTGAACCTTCAAGCTGACCTTAAAATCCTTTCTGTTATGCTCAGCATTTTTTTGATTTGTTATTTGTACTGGCGGTGTTGGCTGTGATTATGTTGTTGTTGTTGTTGTTGTTGTTGTTGTTGTTGTTGTTATTATTATTATTATTATTATTATTATTATTATTATTATTATTCCCTGCCCAATCTGTTTACTGCATCTAATACATTTTATTAATAAATGTATTTATTTAATGTATTTAAAACAATCATGAGTTGTTTTCAGGGCTGAGAGTGAGACCACATTAAGGTATTTAATTATTTAAATATATTTATTTAATGTATCTAATGCAATGTGTTGGGTTTTTTAAAAAAATATTGCAAGACATAATGGACATAAAGGACATAGATCAATTAAACCATTATATCATGCAAATCATCCTTCTAAATAACCATACTATCAGAGTTTTAATACTGCACTGATAGCTAATAAATTTCTGTTGATGTCAAACGATTTCTCAGCATTTGATCTGACTGGTTTTGAACGAGCTGCAATGTTCAATATCAGTGTTCCAGCTGTAAAATGGGTATAATCATGAATCACCCTTATTCCTCTGACAGGCCTACAATTTCTAGAGTGGTTTAACAATCGATCCCTCTTCAGAGGGAACCCAGAATACTGTGATGCTGTGATTGAGATGGAGGTTTCCTAGCAACTCTCAGCATCCTTAGCAAACAACATCTCCCTGAATTCTTTGGGGGGAAAACCTTGACTGTTTAAAGTGATATTATAAGGCTTTAACTGTATGGTGTGAATGTGGCCCTTATCTTTCAGTGTCTCTATATTTATTTATACACTCATACACAACCAATATCTATTTGATGCACATCTCAAAATGTTTAGCTAATGCACACCTTGCATTACAGCTGGAGCAATTTCTTCTTTCTGTCTAAAAGGGGACCCCTTACTGTTGCCAGACATGACACGAGATGCTGAATCTCTCTCATGGGCCTTCTTTTGAATACACAATCCCACACCTACAAAAGGAGGAGGGAACATTATCTCCCTGCATTTTAAGTCATACTAAATCATATTTAGCACCTCACCTCTCTACTTTGTATCTGCCAGGCTCCCTGCAGTACAGGAGCCAAAGGACTAAAGAGATAGAAAGCGTTGTCAGTGGAGGGTGAATGTATATTACAGCTATTAATCCTGTCGAGAAATATCCTTTATTTAATATTTATATATGTGGGAACTCTTGTACTAATGGTCTTGAAGTAAGCAGATGCGGATATTTTAGATGGGGTTCTGTTAGCTGGAAGGACCATTGCAAAACAGGGGCTGGCAGTAATATGGAATTATAGCAAAGGCTTCAGGCTACTTCTGCATCTACTTCTTGTCGCATACGAATGACTCCACTGTGGCCAGGTTCCAACCCGTTACATTCCAGTCTGTCAGGCTCAGCCAGGCTCTCCTGCCACGCACACTCTAAGCTTCCTTGAGGTTTCATTTCACCTTTTTCAGGTCACCTGGAAATGATCGGGACTTGTAAGGATGCAGCTGGCAGCGAGGGCGTTTCAGGGCACAACTTCCCTGATAAAGATTTTGTCAAAAACAAAAAAACGACAGCACTGCCTTAGGCTACAGTCCAAAACATGCTTGCAGCAAAATCCCGTGCACTGGGATGAAGTCAGTCCCACTGAGTTCAATAGCAAATGCGGGTAGGATTGTAGCTTCATTGGAGAGCAAGTCTCATTGAACACAGTAAGATTTCTAATGGACCAAGGGCAGAATTGCACTGCTCAGGTCCCTGTTGAAGATCACGTGAATTCTGTGACAGCCAACTTAAAGCCACAAGTGGGTTTTTTTCTGTTTAAGACATTTATACCCTGCTTTCGCTATGTGTCCTTAGCAGGGCCAGTTCACTCATGAGGTGGACTGAGGCAGCTGCCTATGGTTGTGGAATCTGTTATGTGTAGTTTGTGAGGTGCAAACTACAGTTCCCAGGAATCTCTGGGGGAAGGCCATGTGCTTTACATGTACAGTGTTTCTGTGACCTCCAATACCTTGCTTCTGAGAATCGTACAGAGTGCCAATCTGCTATTGGGCCAGGTTCAAGGTTTTGGTACCAACATTTAAGGCCCTTTACAGCTTAGGACCAGATTACTGAAGAGACCACCTTATCCCTTAATAACTCAGTAGGTAAGTGCATTCTGCAGAGTTTCTCCTTGAGTACTGACTAAGTCCGTCTATCCATCCTTCTATCCCATAGGCTTGGCTTTTTTGTTCTATACTAGCTGAAGGAGCTATAGCACAGGGTAGGGAACCCTTTTCCGCATAAGGGCCACATTCACTTCTGGGCAACCTTCCAGGGGCCACATGCCTGGGATGAGCAGGACTAGAGGCAAAAGTGGGTGGAACAGTGAATATTGCCTTTGTATAGTGGTACCTCGGGTTACATACACTTCAGGTTACATACGCTTCAGGTTACAGACTCCACTAACCCAGAAATAGTACCTTGGGTTAAGAACTTTGCTTCAGGATGAGAATGGAAATCATGCTCCAGTGGCGCGGCGGCAGCGGGAGGCCCCATTAGCTAAAGTGGTGCTTCAGGTTAAGAACAGCTTCAGGTTAAGAACAGACCTCCAGAACGAATTAAGTACTTAACCCGAGGTGCCACTGTACAGTACGCCAGACTCTACATATATTCCTAGATGATTCTCTAGTTTCCACCTAGTCAAGCAAGAGGCTTTTATCAGAGTTCAAGGAGGATGCAACCAAGCTGTAGGTGGTGCACCCAAGAAGGGTCTGTAAGTGTGATTGGAGAAGAGTGTGGCTCCCAACTAGAAAGACCTGGAGAGACAGATTTCTCCCTTGGGCCTGAGATTCCCCATGCCTACGCTATAGTACGGCCTCTCTGAGTTTTGTCGGCCTGACTATATACTTGTGCACTTTGATCAGGACAGAAGCCTTTAGCAACCCTTAAGTAAATCTCTTTGAAACCCAGTGCTCCCAACAAAAGAGATTGTATTCCTCCTCCAAGCATGCTTCTATTATGGTTTCTTGGAAGCAGTATGTACATTGCAGCAACTGCTTTCTGAAAGGAGTAAAAGCAAATCACACCCTCTGCCTTTCCATCACTGACTACAGACATTTACAGCAAGGCTGGCTCCAGATAGTGACAGCCCCTCTGCGCTTATCTTGCTGACTAAACAAAACCCCCATGAATCTGGATGAAGAAGCAAGTGAACTAGGGTTTAGATTTTGAAATGCCACCGCTCCTATAGGCAATCTGTAGTATTAAATGTATCTGTATGCGAGAGAGAGAGAGAGAGAGAGAGAGAGAGAGAGAGAGAGAGAGAGAGAGATATGAAGAAAGGAAAGATAAGAAAAAAGATACACAGGTTAATAAGCAAGGCTTACAAAACCCATACAAGAGATACATGCTAAAATGACATGATACTGATATTCATAATACATAACCTGACAGTGGAACTGGAACTGAGAATCAGAATTAGGTAGTAGGCTAAGCATCCTAGAATGCAGAGGTCGGATCGGACTAATTATGTGATATCACCATATCCAGAGTTGGCATGCAGAGGTAGCATCCTTGGGAGGCTGTGATGGGCCTGCCACCATTAGGGGAAGGGCTGTAGCTCAGTGGTGGAGCATCAGCCTTGCATGCAGAAGGTGCCAAGTTCAATCCCAGTGTGAACAAGTGTGTGGACATACTGAGCAAGATGGACCAACACTCTGTCTCAGTATGAGCCAGCTTCCAATGTCCTTATGCTCTACCTTATGCCCACTGTTGTAACTGGTTGCATTGTTCCAGGGCATTATGACTGATGCCATGCAGGGGTGCCAACTTGAATAAAATATTGTGGGGGCCCAGGTATGCCCACATAATCAACCACATGATGCAATTCACACACACCATTTGAATGGCAATGCCCATCAACTTTTCAGGGGCCCAGTCCCCTCATTTATTTTATTGTGGGAGCTGAAGTCTCCACAGCCCCTAGGAGTTGGCTTCTAGGATGCTATGGGAAGTCTGGCTTTCATCAGAAGATATTGCTGTTCTTCTCCTTCATACACTTGATTTTTATGTTTTTATATTTAAAACTATCCTCTGATCCTCAGATGAAGGGTGACATAGAAATTTAATGATGATGATGATGTGTGGCAGACATAATAAGGAGGAGAAGGGCATCCAATTAACACGGAGGATACCCTCAGAGGGCTTCCTAAATCTGGTACTTCTCAATTCTATTGCAACTCCATCAGCCACAGACAGCATGACCAATGGTTAGGTTTTATGAGAAGACATTATTCACACTGGCATATAAGGATATGTGAATATGAGAAGAGCCCTACTGCATCCAACCAAAGGCTTACATAATCCAGCTCTCTGTTCCCACAGTGGTGAACCAGGTGCCTACAAGTGCAATTGTGGCTCTGCTTATGGAGATCCCCCTTCTATCGCAGGGTGGGGAGAATATAACCCCCTCTTTCCACTGGTTCTATGCTCAGTGAGAAAGGTGATCTGATTCAACAAATACTAACAGCTCTCCCATATATCTGCAATCAGGAGAACACGAGAAACATCGACATCAGTTGAATACCAGACTGGTAGATTTCTCCTCCAGCAGCTGCTGCACCTAAATGTCTACACAATTTATCAAAGCCAAAGAGCCTGGAAGTAAACAATATTTTAAAAGAAGAAGAAGCTGTGTTGACATGTTGCAAAGGAGCACGGACTGGGGGTTCTTTCTGCCCTGCTATATATATATATATGTGTCTTATGAACAGCTACACCCTGATTTTCTCCACAGCCTTTAAATTGTTGCTCTCTGGAGAGAAGATTAGAGTGAAACACCAAGAGATTAATTTTGTTTCCTTGCCCTTCTGGCTCTCTCCCACAGGCACAGGAGCTCTCCAGGAGGCCACAGTTTGCCTCCCACTACGAGTATATTTAAGAGAAAGATGAAGCCTAGTTACCTAGCCATAGATGTCACTGTAGCTGCATGATTCCCAAAGGACAGAGATTTTATTTATCTATGCCACTTCTCCAGGAAGGCAAAAGCCTAGAGGCAAGAAAAAAAAAGTCCTGACATTTAATGTTTCTATTACAGAATATTGCCTAGACTTGGAAATGAGGGAGCTCTCTTTTTCCACTCTGACTCTCAACATCACAGCAAAGCAGAGGGAATAAGAAGTGCAAGTGTCTTGCACTTCCTGGCTTTGTACATTCCTGACATGTCAAAAGTGAAACACTGACATCTTACAGTGGGTCGAGATGTGCACAGTCCACAAACCAGTTAAAAAGTCATTCCATTTCTAGGCTGGTGAGGCAGCAAACATTCTACTGTCAAGGGCCACAGTCATGCCATGCATGTAAAGCAGTATGATATCACTTTAAACAGACATGGCCTGCCCCAAAGAATTCTGTGAGATATATTTTGTTATAGGAGAGCCGAAAATTGTTAGGAGACTCCTATTCCCCTCACATAGCTACAGTTTCCAGAGTGATTAGCAACCAATCCCTTTCCCCAGGGAACTCATGAGAACAGCAGCCCCCTTTTAGACGTTTCCCCCTCAATGAATTACAAATCTTAAAAAGGACTTAAGAACTGGTTTAAAATTTGGCAGCTTTCGCTTTTTGGGTGTAAACATAAGGTTTTCAAGGGGCAAAAACTGTTTAAATGCTCAGCATTGGTATAATACTGGAAGCCTACCTCAGTCTACTCAGCGGCAAACACAGATCTAAAGCTGCAATTCTAATCCTGAATTTGGGTGGCATCTGTGTGTCTCGGGAGACAATGGAAGTGTGTGCCATTGGGGATGAAATCAAACTATTGGAGAATTACAGCGCCTGCTGTGGCTGAAGAGACCATGTGAGAGAGACATGTTTTGTTGCAGCTGGGGCAGATGAAGGCATCTGATTATGCTAATGCATATATAACATGGCGTTTCTTCTTTCTATGTTCTTCCCAGCGGTCATTGCTCCTCTGATTAAATGGCCTGATTATCTCCAGATGCTGCAGTTGTCTGCAGGGAATTCACATATGACACGGTTAATGTTGCCAGTGTTCATATCATGTTGGCAGACGTCTTTGTAATGCAGAGCCGGTCTGCCAATGGGCATGGAGACTGAAGCCAGCTTCAGTCATGTTCTTGGGGATCGTACCATCTTCCATTGTGTGGGCATGACCGAGCTAGTGTAGATGTCACTGAAACAGGAGTGCGAACATGCTGCGCATGTGGGCTTGGGAGAGCACATCTTTGTTTGAGACTCTGTCCTGCCATGTGATGCCCAAGATCTTCCTGATGCAGCACATGGAGAAGGTATTGAGGCATCACTCCTGGAAGGTGTAAGTTGCCCAAGACTCACTATCATAAAGCGTGCTCATCACACAAGCCTGGTAGACCTTTATCTTGTTATTGGTTGTTAGCGCTGCATTCTCTCACACCCTTTTGGAAGGGCTCATTGAATTCAATGGGATTTAAGTCCAAATAGACATGGTTAAGATTCTGCTGTAAATCACTAGGCTGCAGAAGCTTATCTGATGGGAGCCACATGACTGTTTCCTTTTGCTCTCTTCAGGAGTCTTGGCTTGAATTTTAATTGTATTTAGGGTGTTTAGTTGGACATTGGACTTTTAATTGCTGCTTATGAATATTTTTAATTAGTTGGGTATTTTTTTATACTTTGAATAGCTATGCTTACTTAGCCTAACTGGCATTCCATCATTATGGCTTGAAGTGATTTTCCCCCCCACAAAAATGAGCAAGCAACCTTAGGCATGCAAGCTCGAAACCATGGATGGAAATAAAAGTGTGCCACATATGAACACCATGTTTCAAGCAGCGGTTAAGGTGTTGGAATGCCAGTCAACTTGACTTTTGCTTCTTCAGTGATGTAGAAACACTAGTGGTTGTCCTCTGATTGCTGATTACGGTGCATAGGTGTTGTCTCTGACCCACTGTGAAAATCAGCACTTCCTCATTTGCATTCATTTTTATTCTGCATCTTAAGACTATGGGCAATCAGATTGCCCCATGCACCGTAGGGTCTTTGTTTTGTCAAGGAATGCACACAGCTTATTGATATCATGGGGTGAAATAACCGTGGGGGCAAACTGATGACTTAAAATAAGAGGTGCTTGTTTATTGCTGAGCTTTTTCTTACACCACAGTGCATTTTACTCAAGTGCATCCTATTTATTTCCATGAGGTGTAGCGGCACACTGCTCACAAGCTTGAAAAACAACTATCTAAAACGGCCTTTAATTGGCAAAATATATCAACAGTGAAAAGTAGGCTAAACATAATAAACAATCCTTTGTTGAAACCATTCTCTAGAGAAAAGCTTCTGGGATTCTGCCCCGTCCAATTGTAAACAGAATTCTAACAAGAAACACTCCCTCTTAGACATTTCTATTAGATATCTTGGTACTCAGAGTTAAAACCATAGGTTCACCTCTTACTTCTGCCAATGACGTCCCCTTATCATGTTATTATCAAGCTGTAGGTGGAGCTTATGGGGAGAAATACCAGGAAAATGAGGTGAGAGTTCAGGCACAAGGGAAGGACATTAAAAGGGAAGTCCTTGTAGGGTCTGATTATATAAACTGCTATAAATTCACACAATGTTGAGGGTAAGGTGTAACCAGTGTTAGAAACTGAGATATGAAAGCTAGGAGCTAAATGGCACCTTAAACCTAGGTTATGGGTGCAACAATGGAATGTTGAGGCACACTTTTTTACATAACAAGTATACAAAGCTGAAAATTAATGAACTGCAGCTAAAAGTTCATTTCTCACATAATCCAGTCCTTTCCCTGCCCACCCCCTAAAATTCTTCAGAGGGTCTCTTCTCCAGTCTTCAGAGAGTAGCTGGAAGTGGGGAATCAGAAAAGGGTCCTCCTTTTCTTCCACTCTGCAGTTTTAATCTGAAATCTCAGGTGCAGTACTGCACCCAGAGCTCAGAAACTGCTTGTGCTAATGAAATTTCCTGTCACAAAATGCACCTAGAACAACGGGAGTTTCGAAAACCGAGTATAACAAAAGTTGTGCTAGTACAATGCCATTGCCTTTAGTATTAGGCTGGTGACATGCGTCACACCACCACAGCAGAATGGTGGTCAAACTGCACGTGACATTAAATGCCTCTTTGCATATTTTGTGCAGCAACCACAAGCAGGGTAGGTGGGGGAGATTGGCAATGAATGAAATTGCAGCTGATAGGAGAAGGTTTAACTCTTCCTCATGTTAAGGTCCTAATGTATGTAGCTTCTCAGAAGATGTTATTTGTACTTAATGAAAAATCCCACTGGAAGATTCCTTCCACAGTCAAATACCTCCCATTGAAAAATATGTGAAAAACAACAACAACCATCCATCACTGTGTTTGCCTGGCTGGAATGTGTCCTGAACACTGATAATGCCTCTTGCTTCCCTAGATGGAGGAAAGAGAGAGATGTGTGAGCCCATGTACAAAGGTAAAATTTGCATTTATTCCTCTGCCCCTTTTTTGTCTCCGCCTCCATCCCAACTGCTGGCAGAAGGTTGCCTATAAATGAATGCAGCCCGAGGTGAAATGACTTTCCCACCCTTGCTTTTCATGGTCTATGTATGAGCTACTAGTGCTTTAAAATGCCTGTAAAAGAATAGTTTGCAATATGGCAACGGGTTGCAAATTCCCAAGGCTTTCAAAAGCTAAGATTGTCAACACATTCTCCTAGATATGTAAGTTTCCAAATGAGCAGCCCTCTGTAACCGTTTCTGGGGTGGTAGGGAGACCTAAAGGCTGTTGTACTACATTTTGCCTTGTTTTTTGTTGTTGTTTTTGTTTGAATTGGCTCTGATCTAGATATGCTCTTCCTCACATACTATCTTTCACTCTCTTTCTGCTTCAAAGTAACATTTTAGCACTTTCCAAAATCACATTGTGCATTGTCAGCAACATATTCCACTATTCAATGAATTCTTTAGAAGAGCTGTTAAGACACCATTTTGGCCTCTGATGGGATGACAAATAATGCCTGCAAGTTGAAAGAGCCTTTGAATTCTTAGACTTGTTTAAATTAAATTACATTCGTCAGCAGCCATATCTTGCCCCATTGTATGAACAATTAAGTAACGGAGACTCATTTTTCCATATTTTTTTATTCATACCATTAAGTGTGCCCTCTGAATCAGCCCAGATGACAGAAGCAAGATATATTCCTTTATCAGATTTCAGATACAATTCACAGACATATTCATGAATGTAATAAGAATAACTTATTTGATCCAGGCACTACAAATATCCAGCTACTTTCATCTTTAACATACTTGATAGAAACCCCATTATCACCACTGCCACCAGCCTCTTGACTTAGAGTTGGGGTCAAAAAGCTATCTTCAAAAGTGAAATGATTTGATTTATTCCAAGACAAAATTTAGCAGTGATGTGAGGATCTCCTTGGATTATTCCCAGGCTTCCTACCTGGTGTTTGCTGAAACTCCAGTACAGCAGCACCAGAATTAGCAGGGGCCCTGAGAAATGCCATTTCGCCCAGGTGCCTCTTCTTTCAGGCACACTGAAAATTATATGTCCCAGGGACCATGGCATCAGGACCAGCACAGTGGCAGGCCAAAAGCCAGGCCCTACTCCCCATATAAGATTAGGGATGTAAGGAGGCATCATTTCCCATTCTGCACTGTATTTGGGCCACACAGCACTGTTTCCATTCTACTGCACTTCTTCTTCCACCAAAGACTATGTTCTTCATCTCACTGTCTGCAGCAGCAAAATAATGGAACTTACATAATTAACTACACAAATCACATAAGTTACATTGTCCTTAATTTTATTCCACACCATTTTATTCAATACAAATGGGGGTGGAGGGAACCTATAACCAATTATGTACCCTTTGTGGACTGGAGAAACAATAGTGGCTAGCGGATCGTTTTCCATTCTGGGCATGGGACAAAGAAATGAACATCAGGAATTTCTGTTCCGGTTCCTGTTTTCATCTGAATTCTCTGACATTTCTAGCTAGGATGCCATTGTTGCAGTACAATTTCTGCCCTTTCTGACTTGGTGTGCCAGAAGCTGCCCTCCAGAAACGTTGTCAGTATTGCTGCCAAATTGGCTACAGAGTGAGGTAGCCAATGCAAAGGAATAATAGACTACAATTTTCCACCTTTACTGATGGAGTTCTTATAGGGATGTTATGTCTGGATGCAATGCTATTATTCACTTTGGCAATAAATGAATCTGCCCTTTAGACATCTTTATAGAAATGTATCTTCATCATGCATAATATATATTATATCTCAAGGTTGCTCAATTAAATCCACAGTTCCATTGAATATTATTCAAGAGGGAACAGTAACAGTACAATCTTTGCTGACACTGAGAATATACAATAAATATTTTTTGCAGAACTTGTCAATTGCAGTCAGCTTTGTATGTAACACCAAACCTTTATGAGGTGTTTCATTATTAAGGATTAACTACAACATTACCCTTTAATAGTATCATAAATCTTTAATTACAGTTCAATGCAATGCGGACTAAAATTGCTTTTGGAGTGAAACAATTCTATTCCTGGTTATGAATAAGCAATTTCTTTTATAGGTAAAGAAATCATAACTTTTCAAAATGATGACAGAGCCCAGTCTTTCAGTATATAAACATGCGATCAGCTGTAATGAGAGCTACAGGTGAGAAATACAAGGCATGGGGCTTTGTTGACTGGTAGCACACTACTGTACAAATTCTGCATAAAGTTGGTTCAGGCAACAGCTAATATATGGCACAATGTACAGTCCTGTGGTACGGAATCACAATCCCTCCTTTCTTCAGATTGATGAGATCTAGGAAACTGCAGGTATAACTGGGGTAATGCAATGGCATGTTAAATTTGGATTAATCTCTGTTTGTTTATAGACTTTTACCCTGCTCTAGAGCTGAAAATGTTCCCCACAATCAGTAAGAAGATGACTCCTGCCCTTAGGTGTGAAATCTAAAAGACATGACACAAAAGGAAAAGGAATTGGAAGGGAAGAGGTGCAAAAGCAAGCCCAGACTCCAATTCCCGTCAGCATGGTGAATGGTCAGGGAAGAAGAAAGGCCAACAATATTTGGAGGGTCACAGCTTCCCTTATCCCTGCTTTGGAAACAGATCCTCCTGCTGTGAAATTTAGCACAAGATAATGTGCTTTCCCACCCAAGCTACCTATAATTATTTGAAAATTGGCAAATTTGGCACACACGCCTCACTTGAAAAGGCTATGTTCCCGTGGCCTGCAGAAAAAACTACCCTCAATCTGCTATGTATGCAAGTGGGGCGTGCTTTGATATATTTCCTGGATAAGGCCTAATGGAGAGGGCAGAAACAAGTCTATTTGCTTCAATGGTTTCTGTTGACTCCTCCAATAAAAAAAATGTGTCTCAAGCATAGAATGGCATGCACATCAATGAGCTGGAATTTGAGCTGAGCTTGAAGGCATTTCGAGGGACTATGGAAGGATAAAAGGTCTTCTTGGAGCTCTTGATAAAAATGGATGAGAAAAATCTGTCAAGTGCATGTCATTCTTCACAAAAGCCACTCGCTTTGAGGCAGCAATTGCTTGCGCTGAAAGAAAGGAAAGCAGCCTTGCAGTCAGAAGCAAAGCTGATGCGTATAATACGATTTTAAACCTGTGTGTAAACTATGGTCTAGTAATCTGAAAAAGAATTGCGATTAAAAGTAAGGAAAGACTATAACGCAAAAGACTACACACCCCCTCTCTTTCTATCTATGACTAAGAATCACTGAGTTACAGCACTGCCTAGGAATAAATCTTTAACTCCCTCTTTTAAGCAATGCTAGCAGTGAAAAATGAGACGAATAATTCCAACTTTATCTGCACAGGCTTTTGCCTGGCCTCGGATGCAACCCAACCAGGCTTCAATACCTATGCAGCAAATGTGATGAGCCCTACATTGATCCCTTCTGATCCAATTGGAAAATTGCAGGATCAGTACAGGTGGCCCAATCCCACATGAGGTGTATTGTACAAAGCTGTGTGCGGCATGTATCTTCCCTACCCCACTTTTGGAGTAGATTATTGCTTCCTTTCCACATTTCTAGTTAATTCTGTAGCAAGATATCAGCGAAGTGGGAAATGGCTATATGAGGAGGTCTACAAAGGTCAATCCTGGTTTTAAATTCCTCAGTTTTCGTCTGCTTTGGGGGATTCACATTTTGCTGAAATTGTGCCAGACGTATCGGTATATTTAATGGCATTTTACTACACACTATTACAGTATTTGTTGGAAATGACAAGTTTTCACAGCCTCTAGTCATGAGAGAAGCAGGTCCAAAAGCAGGTGCCAAACTATGGCAGGTTGGTTCTGTGTGCTGTTCAGTATGTTCAAGATTTGTTTGGAGCGAGTGTGGATTCTTATGAAAACAAAATAGTATCACCCGTGTACAATAAAGGCTGTATCTGCATGTTTAGAGAAACCTCAAGAAACAAAGTACAAAAGCCCCCCCCCCCATGTCCCCCAACAGTCCTAAGAGTATTGAGCATACTCGCTGGGCACAGAATACTCAGCATTTATTAGGAATTGGTGGAAATAAAAATCAGGGAATGGAATGGAATATGCCTCACTGGTTGGAATACTGAGCTGCTCCACTCCACATTGCAACATTTTGTTGTAGGTCTAACTTACATTCCGGAAGCTATACGTAGTAGTAGGTGCCAATTATGAGTTCATCACAACATGTAGGCAGGGATGGGTGAATCTGTCATTTTAAGTTTCTGTTTCATTTTTTTTTAGCTCTTAAGTTCAGTTCTTCACATTTCAAAATCAGTTTGCAGATATATATTTTTTAAAAAAAACAGTCACCATGAAAGTCAGTATTTGAGTGCAATCCCCCCCCCCCATATATATCAATTTCTGTATGGAATATTGCATCATCTAAACATTTTGCAAAGCAATTTCCCATCATGTGATGCACTTTTGCGTGTAATTTTCATGCACATTTCCTCCAAGTACAGTCGTACCTCGGTTCTCGAACAGAATCCGTTCCCGAAGTCCGTTTGCCTTCTGAAAACGTTCAAAAACCAAAGCACAGCTTCTGATTGGCTGCAGGAGCTTCCTGCACTCAATCGGAAGCTGCAGAATCCCTGTCGGACGTTCAGGTTCCAAAGAACGTTAGCAAACCGGAACATTCACTTCCGGGTTTGCAGCATTTGGGAGCCAAAACGTCTGAGTACCAAGGTGTTTGGGATCCAAGGTACAACTGTACATGTATTCCTTTAAGGTAAAAGGTAAAGAACACCTGGATGGTTAAATCCAGTCAAAGGCAACTATGGGGTGGGGTGCTCATTTTGCTTCTGGCTGAGGGAGCCGGCATTTGTCCACAGACAGCTTTCTGGGTCATGTAGCCAGCATGACTAAACTGCTTTTGGTGCAATGGAACACCATGACAGAAGACAGAGCGCACAGAAATGCTGTTTACCTTCCCACCACAGTGGTACCTATTTATCTACTTGCACTGGTGTGCTTTCTAACAGCTAGGTTGGCAGAAGCTGGGACAGAGGAACAGGAGCTCACCCCATCGTGCAGATTCAAACTGCTGAACTTCGGTTAGACCACAGCGCCACCTGTGTCCCTTTGTATTTCTGTACACTTTACTTGGTAAGAGAACTACCCTGCAAAATCCAGAAAAGCATGAATTAAAAGGATGCATTGTTTGGGAACTATGAATCAGGTAGGTTTGACTTTAAATGTGAAGTAAATTGAAGTTCCCTTCTCCTCCTCCCCACCCCCCCCCAGCCCAAGCTGGAAGTCAACATGTGGAGGGTAGCCCTCAACCACTAGGCACCCAGATGATTGTGTAACTGTGGCCCTAGCACTTTACAGTGATACCTCGGGTTACATATGCTTCAGGTTACATACGTTTCAGGTACAGACTCCGCTAACCCAGAAATAGTGCTTCAGGTTAAGAAAGCAGTGTGGCAGCAGCGGGAGGCCCCATTAGCTAAAGTGGTGCTTCAGGTTAAGAACAGTTTCAGGTTAAGAACGGACCTCCAGAACGAATTAAGTACTTAACCCGAGGTACCACTGTATTTAGTGACCCAAGGAATAGTGCTATAGAAGTGACATGGGAGGGACGTAACTTTTCAATAGGAACATTTTTATGCCGTTTTTATATCTAAAAGACAAATATAAATCAGCCAGAGCAACATTCTGCTACAAAGTCATTTATTTTTCTTCAATAGCGGTTGAATTGTTTGCTCCTTAGGAGTCTGTTTGGTTTTATGCTCCCCATCCTACCATCAGATTGGGGATTGATTGTGGATGAATCATGCAGGTAATCAGCCATTTCATAGTGAGATGGCTCTGTAACATATGGCACGCCACATCTGCATTTATCTGATGTCGGGGCAGTGGATTGTGTTATCCAGTTGTCTCATTATTCTTACAATTCCTTCTTGAGATGATTGTTTATTATTCTTTTCCTTCGCTATGATAAGTGATGTAGCTTTCTGTCCTAAATGCTTCCTTGAAATTGTTTTATAATGTCAAAGACAATAGAGAATGTATATCTCATTCTCACTTTTTCATCTAGCAATAATTTGCCACGGGTTTTCCTTGAACTGCAGCAAGCACAGGGTAGACAGCAGCTTGCACTTACTCAATGTATTGGTGCACTCTAATGTGACCTAAAATATGCATTAACAAAGATCTGTTCAGGAGTTATACTCACAAGTAAGGGAGAATCCAGGGTTTCAAACAAGGGTCTCTACCATCCCTAGCTGGAGATACCAGGAATTGAACCTGGGACCTTATGCATGCAAAGTTGTTATGCATTGTTCTACCACTGAACAATGACCCTTCTTGATGGCAGTCATTGCATCACCATTACAGTTTGCTAGGAAACTCATATGGAAGGCTGACATGTTCCAAGAAATGGTTGCAGTTGTTTAGCGCTCATTACTTTAATGCCTCCATGAGGAAGTGTTAAACTAATATCCCAACACTTTTGCTATGGATTCTGTTGGTGTGGTGTGGCGATTGTAGATCTCTATAGTGGTTCCTGTATGAGTGGAGTATTAATCACTGATGCCTTGGTCCAATTCCAAGCTAGGTAATTAAGTTTTGCCTCTAGTCTCAATTACATTTTGCAGCCCTTATTGTTAGTCTCCTGCCTCACATTATCTTTCCGTTGAAATGAGGCACTCAAGTGACAATTTGGCCTTTGAAATTATACATCTAAATTCTAGCACAGTGGCTGTAGTCCAAACATAGCTGAAGAGAAATTATTCCTGCTCACATGCAGCATAACCCAATATCCAGGTAAGCTGAAGAACTTGGAATTAAGCTAATTCCCATGCAAGTTACTGGAACCAATTTGGATTAAATCCAAGTTCTTTGAAATAACTGGGTTGTGGATCAGGCTGCTCATTGGAAACTTTTGTCCTCCTGTGTCCTACATTCAAAGGCTCTACATAAAAGGAGGTTAATTATTATTGTTCCCGTTCTTCCCCTGTGTGGATGTAGCTTCATGATCTTCTCTGGTTTATATTTCCACTCAATTAAACACTCTCCTAAAATAGGCTGTGACTGTTCTACAATTCACAGACTGTGTCCCTGGAAAAGTGGAGGGCTGCTTGACATGACGTGGCTACGATACAGAGGCTATTTGAACTCTCTGTCAGCTGCACTTTCCCCACATGGTGAAGACAGGGAGCCAAGCTACTCCTAAAGGGGCCATGGGCAAAACTGCAGCTACACTAGAACAGCAAGCTAGCTGCAAGCCTATCGCCCCTTTAAGAGAAGCTTAGATCGGGACTCTCTGCGACAAAGTAATTATCCATGATTCCTCCACAGTTTTTGTGATGGCCGCGGCATTTTTGGAACAGTTGAAGAGTGTGATATTTTGATTGGAATGTGTGCACGGTGTCCAGCACATACCTCAATATACGCAGACTTTAAATTCATGACCTGCATCAGGTGAAAATGGAGACTGTATATTTAGTGACTAGGACCTACATGCATTGGGGTATATTAGGGTTGCCATATTTCAAAGAGTGAAAATCCGGACAGAAAAGTTGTCGAGCTTTTTCTTTTCTTTGCTTCCTTTTCTTTCTATTTCTAAATTAGCAAAAATGGCACTGCTGCCATGGGCTGCCATATATCCGGATTCCCCCTGACATTTTTACGGATTTTTGCCCAGACTCTGCTAGAGACAGCAGTATTCTGGATATGTCCAGGATATTCTGGACACGTGGTAACCCTAGGTGTATGTACGGAAGCGTCTGTGCACAATGCATGAAAAGTATTGGTCTGTTTCCTCCTTATACATTCCATTTCAGCACTGCTTGATCACTTGCACAGGGAATTAGTTAGGTCCTAATTGGTGATAGTGAAATGAAGTCTGGGCACATATGTAGAATATTCAGAAGTATTAGGAATGGGAGGCTTTCATAAATGCAGGGCCAGAAAAACACACCATTGAACATCACAGTAGAGAGGTGAACTAGTGATGGGGCTGCTGTTTGGGTGACAGATCCATGATTCTTGGAGTGATTGGTTCTGTCCTCAGTGCCTCAGTGCTCTTCAAGCTTCAACCATGGTCACCAAGCTTCATCTGCAACCAGGCCTTTGGCTGATTGACATCCTATACCCTTTAAAATGTGTTTGTGGGAAGGGAGAGGTTATTGGTTTGGTTTGTTCATGTGTGTGTAAAATTTTGTGTTTTTATCTTGCATTTTTATGCTATGAACCACTCTGAGATCTACTGATGGTCAGTATACAAATTTAATAAATGATGATGATGATGATGATGATGTAGCCCAATAATAATTCAGCTTTCACTTTCTTATGCAGTCATCTAAAAGCATATTCTACACTCTTTCCCCTCCCCACTATTTGCTTCAAAAGGTCTTTTTTCTGACCTTTAATTTATTTCACACATTCTGCTTGATGTAATTCCATCTTGCTGAATAGTCTTTTCCTATGATTTGTACCAACTGTTCATTTGTTCCTTGCTTTCCTTGAGACTTCCCCCCCTTGAATCCATTAAAACCCTTTGCCTCCAGCAGCCCAGCCTAATGTGCCAATTACTTTCCAGTGTTACTTTTTGTCTAGAAGACATCCCAGCTCTCTTAAGCAATTAACTTGACTGTTATCAAGTGCAAGGACAATACTAGTTCAGAATAATCTACTTTTGCATTCTATATCTTTTAGATAATTCACCTTACAAGTCACCACTACTACTACTTCTATTAGAGCATGGCAAATGAGTGGACTAAGTAATATACTGGAGAAGAAGTTATGCTATAGTGTTCCAAATTCTTAAACACGGAAGAAAAATGATATTGATTGGTTAAAAAGAAAGCCATTAATAGCCACCAGAACACCTCAAGGAAAATGTTGCACAAATGAACTAATTGTTCAGATAAGTTTGAACATCCTATATGGTAAGTGAAGATTAGCAGTTATAAAATAAAGCTCTGTAACTTCCTAAAAATGCCAGCCATCAGAAATCTCCTAATCAGAACAATGTAATAATAATAATAATAATAATAATAATAATAATAATAATAATAATAATTTATTATTTATACCTCGCCCATCTGGCTGGGCCTCCCCAGCCACTCTGGGCGGCTTCCATAAAAACCAAAAATACAGTAAAATATCACACGTTAAAAACTTCCCTGAACAGGGCTGCCTTAAGATGTCTTCTGAATGTCAGGTAGTTGTTTATCGCTTTGACATCTGCTGGAAGGGCGTTCCACAGGGCGGGCACCACTACCGAGAAGGCCCTCTGCCTGGTTCCCTGTAGCTTTGCTTCTCGCAATGAGGGAACCGCCAGAAGGCCCTCGGAGCTGAACCTCAGCGTCCGGGCAGAATGATGGGGGTGGAGACGCTCCTTCAGGTATACTGGGCCGAGGCCGTTTAGGGCTTTAAAGGTCAGCACCAACACTTTGAATTGTGCTCGGAAATGTACTGGGAGCCAATGTAGGTCTTTCAAGACCGGTGTATCATCTATGATTACTTCATGCATATAGATTTCAAAGAATCACGGGATTGTAGAGCTGGAAGTGATCCCAAGCGTCATCTAGTCCAACCCACTTCAATGCAAGAATCTTAACTAAATCATGAATGGCAGATGGCCCCCAACCTCCACCACATCTCATGGGAGTTGGTTCCACAGTTGAGCAGCTCTTACTGTGAAAAAATCCTTCCTGATGTATAGTCAGAATCCCCTTTCTTGTAACTTGAATCATTGGCTCATGTACTACCCTTGGGAGCAGGAGAAAAGAAGCTTGCTCCATCCTCCATGGGGAGTGGTCTATAAATCTGTTTTTAAAATTATTTTCAAAGTTCAAAAAAATAAAATTCCTCAATCTTCTCTAGTCTGCTTTCCCATCTATTTATTCTCCAGTAGCTATCCATGCCTGTAACTGCTTCCTAACATTGCCCGGATTTAAACATGTTGTTTGGAAATATGGTCTGCAGAGGAAAATGGCTGCATTTTCCAGGTGGTCATGGATCAATCAAATGCACACCTTTGGATAGTTAACAGGAAAAAAAGATTAGGCTAGAGGGAAGGCCTGTCTTTGAATGCTTAGCAAAACCAATGGAAATAAATACTCTATTTTGTGATTTAGAATTCCTGTAATGTGATTTTTTTTCTTCTTGTGGCTGAAAGTAATATAGATTTTTGATAACTTTATATTTTATTTATGATTTAATCAACAACAAGTGAATTAGGACGTGAGATATTATGACAACAATACGATACATTTATAGTCCCTTGTGACCAAAATGATGAAGCTCAGGTTGTTTATCTCTCTCGATACTGAGCCGAGAACATGATTAGCATTGAACAGTATTTTTCGTCTTCTCATTGATTTTATCTCGTGTGAGCATGCATGGAAGTATATTATATTCTTCCCTCTTCGGTAACATTGTGTCAGGTACCTGATTCCCATACAGTAGGTCTTTTCACTGTATATTAGGGATATTGTCAAGCATTTAAGGTGGTAGCTTTTTCATCCCAGTAAAATCTTTGAAGACAACCTCACTGTGTGATTCATTTATGTTAGATTAGCAATTCGTCCTCCATGTTACAATCTTTGTAGTGAAATTTCTAATATATTCTGAATGTAAATTCAACTCCAGGGAAATAAAGTGTATAGGGAAACCAATGTATTCATATTCCATTTCCATTAATTCCTTCATTTGTTAAACGCAGATTTGTTTTGCTATACTTTGCTGGATACAACAGATACAAATGGTCCTTTTTGAATTTCATTATCTAGCTCACAATTATCTTTTCTTTAGACAGAATGATGTTTTAATTGAACATTTCACGTGCTTGGAGAAGTGAATAAAAAACTTTGGTTGTAAGCATCTCTTTAGATTTCTAACTTTAATGTACAACAGTTAGCAATAGATATGATGGCAAGATACAAAGTAAGAATGTATTCTTGCCTCTTTCAATAGTTCTTTGGAACAGATCATGGTAACTCTTGTCACTTGACAGGTAGGGTTGAGAAAAGCTACGCCCACTGAGATTCCCTCTTCCACACCGCAGTAAAGGTACATGAACCTTGCCTCCTTTTAATTCACTTAGAATAGGTCTATCAATGATTCCGAAGCTTTTGGCACGAATAGCTTTGGAAGAAGAAATAGATGAGAAAGAGAAGTACCAGGGAATCATGAGGAATTTGATCTTGTACATATTGCTTGGAAGTAAAACGTTTCTGTAGATGATTTTATTTCTTCTTATACTTTTGGGTGGAGATGAGCTGGGTAAAAATAATTTTCTGCTTAGCATATCCTGGCCAATTTCTAATGACGGCTTCCATAAATTTGATTCCAAGCCCTCCTAAAGCATTAGGTCCAGAGTAGCCAATCTGGTGCGATCCGAATGTTGTTACACCTCAGCCAGCACAGTCAGTCATTCAGGATTTTGAGAGCTTTAATCCAGCAATATCTGAGAGTACCTTGCATTACATGCTCATTCAACATGCTCCGTTGAAAGTACACACTTCATTCAGAGTCCTAAGAAGTGATACGCTTCTTCAACTGAAGTAGCAGTTGATCTTTAAGTGGCCAAACAAGTGTCAGGAGTGCATGCAGGAGCCAGGCCCTGTGACTGGTAGGGCCTCGCAGGACTGGGGCCTTCCTCAGTTTGGCCTGGAAGGGCAAGGCGTGGCCACACAGGTGAGGCTTGACAGAAGACTCAAAGCACCTGGTGGCAAGGGCCAGGAGGGGTATATAAGACCAGCATTTCCCTCTGGCTCTGCCACAGCAACATGCTACCCACCTAGCCATGCTTTGGGTTCCTGACTCCTGGTATCCTGACACTTAGACCCTTGGCTTCCTGACTCCTGGTTTCCTGATTCATGGATTCTTGGCTTCCTGACCCCTGGACTGCTGACCCTGGACTGCTGATTCCTGCTTCCTGGCCTCTACCCCGGTCCCGACGTACTGAGCTGGGACTCTGACTGCCTATAATCCAGCCCGTGACAACAAGTGTCCTACATCCTATATCCATGTTGAAAGAAGAAAGTCTCTGGGAAGCACAATCTGTACACACATTTTGTTTGTTGATGGTTTTCTCATTAACCTTAAACGTAGTACTTCTTTTCCCAAAGTTTGTTGCTTATTGCTGAGTCCAGAAAAACAAGCTAATGCACTGTTTTTCATTAGCAGACTTATACATTTATTATGAGATTTGTTGTTCCTTTTAGGCATAGATCAGCCTTAGGGGCAATGTAAAGTTAGCTAAGAGATGCCGGCAGCAACCGTTCTTATAAGGGCTTTCTGGTGTCTGCTACAGCGTCACCCAGGGACAGTCTTCTAAAGAGTGGGGTCTGTCTTGGAGGTAGAACATTAGGAAAGCTGATATATTATTAAAGAGAAGTTTGAAATGCATTCAACATGCATTTTATTTAGAAATGAAAAAGTATTGGTTTTTTAAAAAGATGTAATAGAGAATAGAAAGAATGCTTTAAGTAAGATCTAAATGCTGTGAGGAAGGGGAGGGGGTAAATTATATGAGACAGAGTATTGAAGGCACTAAGGCAGACAATTCCAACAAGAAAGAAAAGTGAGAGACACCAAAAGAAACTGGTGTGGCTGCATAAGGAGCTTACAAATGAGCTGAGATCTAAGAAGGAAATGTATAAGAAAGCAAAGAAAGGAGAAATCATGAAGGAAGAGTCTACACAAGTAGTTACCATTAGTTGCAGGGAGAAGGTCAGGCAGACCAAAACTCAGAATGCACTCAGGCTTGCAAGAGAGGTTAAAATAATAAGAAATGTTTCTTCAGCTGTGTTTGAAGCAAGAGGAAGAACAAGCAAGTTCTTCCGTATGGAGAAGGTGGAGAAATGCTTTTGGGTGACAAGAGATAAGGCAGAACTGCTCAACGCCTACTTTGCCTCTGTCTTCACCCAAATGGAAAGCAGTGCCCAACCTGGTGATAACAAAATGAATGATGCAAGAAGAGGCAGAAGCCCAAAATAGGAAATGAGCTGGTAATTCAAATCTCCAGGGCCTGATAAGATGGCACCCAAGGGTACTAAAAGAGTTTGTGAATGTAATCTCAGAATTTATCAGAGATTATAATCTATGAGAATTCTTGGAGAATTCTATGAGTCCATGCAAAAGTTTATTCACTCAGGTGTGTGGCACAGTTCCCCAGTGAGGCAGTGATGTCAGCATGGCACAAACATGCCAGCATGTATGCCCCACACAAAAATTTGTGTTATTTTTAATGCATCTTTTTTTGCACAAAATAACATTTTAGTATGCATTTAACCCTAAAATATTCATTTCTCTACATTTCTTGAGCTGAGAACTGCACTACAATACTTAGAGAAGTGCAACAACAGCATTTGGGTCCACAAATTAGTCTGAGAAGTAAGACTAGGTCCTTCAGCCAGCCTAGCTGGGGTGCAAATCAAGCTGCCCCAGCATCAGTAGCAAACAATAATTGACTTGAAATTAAATGTAAACAAATGTCTATTATTTTTTCTTAATTATTATTATTCACAAAGAGAACAATTCATTTATTCTGATTGCTTTAAACATTCATACTAACAGAAGTAATCCCTCTGAGCCAGATGGCTCATCTGGAGTACCTGATTGATTTACCCTTGGCTAATCTATAGCTCCATGGGACCAAAACCCTGATTTACAGCAAGGTTAACATTATATATTCTTTCCCATTTATAATAATATTCTTTGTGTGGGGTGGGGGTGGGGATGCAGATTTTTGAAGTCTAAAGTCAAGGCTTCATCTTGTAAAAGCAATATCTTTTTTTTCCCTGCGAGCATGTTTCATTTATGATACATCAGGAAAATATGTGCATTTCTTATTTAAAAACAAACACAGCTCCATCACTTTCCCCCTTATACTGAATATATTAACATTTCACAGTAGCGCAATAAAAATAACTGTGTGCGAGATGGATTTTGCCTAGACGTGAGAAATAGAATGGTTATATCTCAATCTATCTCTATTGTGGAGAATATAGAATTTTGTACTGCCTTAGACTTACAGAACTGGAAGTGACCCCATGGACGATTTAGGATTCTGGAAAACATGGGTCCGAGTGGTTTCCCACTTTTTAAATTGGAACAAATCGCGAGCCACAAAACACCTGACTGCTGTTTATTATTCACTGTTAAACCATGGATTATACCAGGGAAAAGTGGCAGGGCAAATGCAAGTGGATAAGACCTTAGTTCCAACCCAAGACAAGAGCCTCCATATCAAAAACACTGATGGTTGCCTGAATTTTCTCAAAATCCTCCCAAGCGGGAGATTTCAAAAAGTCTCTGAATATATTTCCCAAGCCTGCACATTGCAATTGCCATGGGGATGAAGATCACTATAGCAGATGTTTTGCCCAGAAGGCATAATGTAGAGAAACTCTCATTGAGTGAATCAGGGTCATCCTACCATAGCTTTCCTAATACTTGATAGCAGCTGCTGATAGTAAGAAAAGTCACTACTATGTTGAGCATGGTTATGTGTTACAGCTGGGGCAACTACCCAACTATGAAACCATCCCCATGGCAAACATAAAGTGATTCCTGCCAAAACCTAAATTGCTGAGTTGTTCTTATTAATAAGGTATTTTATAGCTATCTGCTTGTAACAGGAACCTAATGGATGACATTTGCAATTGTGTCACTGTTCATGTAATATATTGTGAGCTTCTGAGGGCAATGTCTGTGGTAAAATGGCAGATGGTGGTGCTGCTTGTCCCAATTTAACAAGTATACCCCTGTGTATGGGCCTCCTTGCTAGACATGGACATCCAGAGTGGTTTAACAATCAATCCCTCTTCCTGGGAAACTCTGGGAATTGTAGCTCTGTGAGGGGAATAATAGTCTCCTAATAACTCCCAGCACCAGTGCTTTTTTCTGGGGGGATGCAGGGGGGTGCATACCCCTAAACATTTTGTGTTGCCCCAATTGACTAACCAATGGACCAACAAGCCAGCTGTCTCCACAGTAGCAGTGTGGACTGGAGCTCCATCATTCTCCCCACTGGTGCCTGGGGAGTCTGGGGCCGCTGCGGTGGAGGCGATGGCACTCCTCCTCCTCCTCATCATCTTGCTAGGCTAGAGCCAGCCAGTGAGCACTTGCCCCTCCTCGCTCAAGCCAACCCCGCCATCGCTGTCGCCCTTCCCATCCTCTCAGCACCACCGCTGACACTAGTCCCTCGTCTGAGGGGGGAGGAAGGGGACAAGGGAGAACAGCCAAAATGAAAGTACCCCTAAACATATATTTTTTTAGAAAAAAAGCACTGAACAGCACCCTTAACCAACTACAGTTCCCAGGGTTCTTTGGGAGAATCCATGACTGTTTAAAGCAGTATAACAGTGCTTTAAATGTATAGTGCAGATGGAGCCTTACTTTGGTGCAGTGATGTTCAAAACATGATCATATTAACGATCATTTCACTTAAGTGTGAGCAGGTTTTCATAACTAAGTATTAAGCAAGAGGATGACAGGCATACAGTACAAGAAATGCAACCGAGTTAAGGCAGAGCGTTGCACACACATAGACATGCGCACACGCACACCTTTTAGATGAAAGTTCTGTCAGTGATTTTTATGTCAGGTCATCCCATTTGGCCTATCTTTCCTCAAATAGTTCAATACTAATTCATTTTATATAGTGTCCTTCACACTCATACTTTCATAAAATGCTTCCCAGAGAGCATTGATCATAAGCCACAGAGAAAAGGAAGCTTTTAAGATGAGATTTAAAGCAGAGGATTGACTTACTATAACTCAGAAGGAGAACAGAATTACTATAGCAAAAGAGAGAGAGAGAGCGAACCACCCTGAATAGCAAATATTTGTCATACAGAATCCCTAGACATGGAATGCAAAAGTTGAACTTCTTTTTTATATGTTAAATACTCCCCCCCCCCAAGAAGAAATAGGGAGGGCCGGCCAGATCGGTTGAACCAGTGGTGGCCAGATTTGTTTGTGTACACACCAGGAGCTGTTGATGGGACAGGGACCTCTTTACCCTCTGCAAACGTGTTCACACTTTGGCTAGAAATGAATTAAGAATGGCTAAAGGACTGGTTTGAGAAACAACACATTGAACAGTAGCATTTCTCAACAAAGTACAGGATACCTATGCATTTTGGATAGTGTCACGTGAACATAGATTAAAGACCCAGCACTGAAAATGCAGTGAGTGTACAGGAAGCAGGAGTGTGAACACAGTGTTAGACTTCAGCGGATCAAGTTGTTCATTTGGAATTCTCCACAACTGCAGGATCCCATTGTGCAAGTGGACATCTTTCAGGGCTGGCAGTGTGCACCTGGCCTACCAGCAAAGACATTCCTGCATCTTACTGGGAGGGAGGTATGGGTGAGGTGGTGGGCAGTTCGTGCAGTGAGGTGACGGGGTGCAAATGCACTGGCAGGAGTGCTGGATTGGCTCCAGCAGTGCATTCATAGCATGAAGATATTCCCACTGCCTCACCCCACCCATTCTCCTTTCCAGAAAGCTGAAGTGAAGTCTATGCTGAGAGGCTGGAAAAGTACCAACACCCCACCCTGACAGCTGTTCCAAACATTTTGTAACTTCAATATGTAAGAGACATCAGCAGAAGCAGTAGCCTACGTAGGTGCTGAAGGCCTCCTATGAGTGACTAGAGTGCCAGAATATCCATATGTTAGTCTTTCTTATAAGGGATTCATCACCCAGACTACTGCTTCTGCTGATGTCTCTTACATATTATGGCTTCTTGTCCTGTGTTGATCTTCCTGGGCTAGGTTATTTTCTCTGAGACCAGCTGTATCCTGGAAATTTAGAAATGTAGTAGCAACTGGAACACCTGATGACCAGGCAGAAACCTGTATAGACTTCTGTCCTTCCGTGGTATTTACAGTATACCATAAGCTGTCTTATGAAAACATTAGTAAGAAGGCAGGGTATGAATACTTCAGATCAAGGCATCAATAGATAAACTGAATGTTGAGCATCTCCTCTTAATCCTTTCTATCCTGCATATAAGGGTCTAAGAGACCCAAAGGATCTATGAGTCTTGCCACTGTTTAGGGACCCCCCCCTTTTTTAAGCCTCAGTGGAAACTTCTGAAATCTCTCTCAGTATTTGAACAACTAGATTATGCAGGTATCATGAATGAAAACACATCTTTCCCTTTTGATGACTCCTTCATATGATCTACCAATTTTAAGGCAGCTTCATGTTGTACGTGAATTGAATATGGAGTAAGTTTGCATGCTGTGTCTCTGCTGCAGATACACCAGAATGGACACCAGTTTTCCACAGCAAAGAAAGGTTCAGCACTTATCCACATTTACCATTCCTCTGCTCTTTCCAGACATGGTCCTCAATTTAAAACTCGGTGTGTGAGTGCGCGCGCACGCACACACAATTCTTTCTTTTTCTTTTTCTTTTTTGCTCTGGACTCTCTTTCCCCACAAAAACCCACTTTTTAAAGCTCAGTCAGAGCAATCCACAGAAAACCTGAACTGACATTTGCTCCAATTCAGCTTTAAAACATGTGGTTTTCAGGGGCATTAAAGTGTGGATCTCTGCCTGAAAGAGCAGGGCAAAAGTAAGTGTGGGGACGTCTGGATGATCACGACAGGTCCTTAAATACCCATAACTCCCTGGAACATGACACAGATGTTTAAGCATGCAAAACTGTCATCTACCCTACATACAAGCCCAGTTGCTACATATACCTTGTGAATCATATTTCATACCAATCTCTCTGTTTATCTTTTAATAATATGGTTCAGTATACGCTGCATGAGATGATTTTAATTGCAGAATGAAATACATCTGACAGATGGCTAGAAATTATAGTTATTAGCAGAACCCTGATCTGATAGTCTCAACTCCCACTTATATCTACAGCTTAACACGAGAGTTCTTCCATTATTCAGAAGTCGTTAAGGTAGCCTTATAAAGGACTCCTCTCTGCTTCACATCGAGTTGGCAGAAGGAATAGGAACTTCTGCAATGTTTGCTTGAACTTTTCTCATCACTGCCCAGGAATATTTATCCATTTTGTATTGCTTCTTTTGTGTCTCACATTCCACACCAATTTTAATATTTTGTTTGTTTTCCTCAGAGTAGATCCATTGAAATGAATGGATCTTACCCTGGTCATGTTCATTAATTTCAGTGGGTCTACTCTGAGCAAACTGTTGTTGACTAGCACCCTAGATATATTGCAATATTGTAATGTTGCAAAGCATGAAGGAGTTACACAAAAGGATGGGGGGAGTCAAGAATGTTCCATCTGATGACAACAAATACCAAGGCTGCTTTTTAGGATCTCACAGCTGTAAGAAATCTTTAAGCAGGTAAAAAGGGTGTGCATGTGGTGACCCCCATATCCTGTTGGATTATATAATTTCCATCAGTCCCAAGCAGCATGGTCAATGGTCAGGGATGATGGGAGGTGTAGTCCAAAAACCTCTAGAGGACATCAATTTCGCAACCTCTGAAGGTTGAAATTTTCTGTGATGGAATTCAGGGGATATACAGGTAGTCTCTGATCCAGACGCTGACCAAACTCAGTGGCTACTATCCATGATGGGTATGCTCTGCTTAAACGGTTGGAGGCAGTATGGACCTGAATACCAGTTGCCAGAAACCGCTGAAAGTGCCCTTGTACTTGGGTCCTGCTTGCAGGTTTCCTACAGGTATCTTGGTGGCCACTGTGAGAACAGGATTCTGGACTATATGGGCCATGGGCCTAATCCAGCAAGTTCCACATGTTCAGACCTAGATTTGTCCTTCAGCTTTCTCTTTTAAGAACATAAAAAGATCACTGATTGATCAGAGCACAGGTACTCCTAGTCCACCATTCAGTTCTCACAGTGACTAACCAGATGACTACAGAAAGTCTATATGCAGGACATAAAAGCTATGGTTTTCCCAGTAGTGCTGTATGGAAGTGAGAGCTGGACCATAAAGAAGGCTGATCGCTGAAGAATTGATGCTTTTGAATTATGGTGCAGGAGGAGACTCTTGAGAGTCCCATGGACTGCAAGAAGAAATCAGCCCCGAGTACTCACTGGAAGGCAGATCCTGAAGCTGAGGCTCCAATACTTTGGCCACCTCATATGAGAAGAGAAGACTCCCTGGAAAAGACCCTGATGTTGGGAAAGATGGAGGGCAGAAGGAGAAGGGGACGTCAGAGGACGAGATGGTTGGACAGTGTTCTCAAAGCTACCAGCATGAGTTTGACAAAGCTGCGGGAGGCGGTGGAAGACAGAAGTGCTTGGCGTGCTCTGGTCCATGGGGTCACGAAGAGTCAGACACGACTAAATGACTAAACAACAATAACAAACACACTACTGTAGTCCTATCTCCTCATGATCTCCACCAAGTGGTATTCAAAGGCATGCTGCTTCGGATCCTGAATGGTAGCATATAATATGTTGGTCTATCTGCTGGTATATCCTCTGTTGGCATCCATCTGTCTCAGGAGACAATGGAGGAGTGCGCCTTTGGGGGGGGGGTGAGGACAAGCTGTAGCTGTGGCTGTAGAGATCAATATGGGAGAGAGAAGTTTTGTTGCAGCTGGGGCAGATGAAGGCATCCAGTTGTGCCGCTGCAGATGCACTTTGATGTTTCTTCTCTCTGTGCTCCTCCCAAAGGTCATTTATCCTCTGGTCACTGCTATGGATACATGACTTGCCTGCCTGTCTCCAGAGACCTCTCTCTTTGCCATCTTTATTTTTTCAAATAATTTGGGAACTTTCCCACCCTTTGTGTGCTAGCATTTGGGGAATACTAGAATTGGTGACTAGCATAATAGCTTGGACACATAATTATCTCTGTGCTTGCATCTCCCTTGGAATACTAGTTTAGCAAAACTTGCCAATTGGCAGAGTAGGCAGGAATTGAGTTTCATGCAAAGTTTTTCCCTTTTATCTATAAATCACGCATTGCTTAGAGACACAATTTTCTCCTCAAAATGCTTAGACTAGAATATTTATCCCATAGTCTAATGAAAGCTTCTAGAATGAAACTGCTAATCATTGTGTGCCTCTTCTATAGAAAAGTTACAAAGTACAGATGAAAGCCATTATTTTATTCTCCATTTAAACAATGCTCTTTGCTGCAATTATGATCAAAGGTCCCTTTGGCAAATGCAACATTTATTTCATATTGACATACTCTTATTATACGTTTCAGTTATCAGTAGAGATTATAATCTTAATGGAGTCAGACATCATTTTATGGTGATTTGTCAAGAAAATAGCCAAAGGAAAAGCAGATGTGTTTGGATGCAACTGCATTGTTATGCAGCAGCCACAGAAATGAGTAAAATGAGACCAAACTAAATGTGGTATAATGCGGATCTTCCAGATGACCTATGGAGTACTAATTCTGATTTGCTTGCACAAAGTCCCATCATTCAACCGGGAGACTGAGGTCCAGTGCCGAGGGCCTTCTGGCAGTTCCCTCAGGACGAGAAGCGGTTACAGGGAACCAGGCAGAGGGCCTTCTCGGTAGTGGCGCCCGCCCTGTGGAACGCCCTCCCATAGATCTCAAGGAAATAAACAACTATCTGACTTTTAGAAAACATCTGAAGGCAGCCCTGTTTAGGGAAGTTTTTAATGACTGATGTTTTAATGTATTTTTAATCCTTTGTTGGAAGCCGCCCAGAGTGGCTGGGGAAACCCAGCCAGATGGGCAGGGTATAAATAAATTATTATTATTATTATTATTATTATTATTATTATTATTATTATTATTATTATTTCTTATTATTATTATTATTATTATTATTATTATTATTATTATTATTATTATTCCACCTGGTCTTTCGTTAGTGTTCACTCCAAGGACATTATTCAACAATGAGCCTTCATCCTGATTTGCTTGTGGTGTGTTGATACATCTTCCTGTTAATGATTCATTCTTTCCACACATTTCAATGCATTTCCCTCTCACTTTCTTACCCACCCAAATTTCACTACATTTAAAATGTGGATTTTCTGTGCTAGGGTTACAGAAGGTTTTGATCCACTCTAATCACAGGTCTACATTTTCTGCTAGGTGCTTGAAACCCACAAAATACTAGCAATCTTAAAGTGTCCCCGGTGTCTTGTAAATATATATATATGTTGTTGCATGTCACCCCAATCTCCTAGCTGTGAAAAATTTCAAGGTTTAGTTTCCTTGGAACGAAGGACAGCAGAGACTTTGGTGTCTTTATGATATATGGTTTATTTATACATATATACAACCTGAGATGCAAGGGCTCACAGCCTTAACACCCCAGAAGGTCTTGCTTCTCCCCTAGCCATAGCTTTAGATTCCAGCAGAAATCAAGTATGACTCTCATTCTGGCTTCTGCCTACTTCTGTCCCAGCTCTGAACTCTGGCTATTGTCTCTTCTCACTATCAGCAAGATGAGGGTGCAGGCTCACCCATTTGCCCTCCAACACAAAGCAACTTCATTCTTTATACTAACAACCCATACATAGGGGTCATGAATTCACCAAGAAACTTGACTGGCTCCTTCAACGATCCCCCAAAGTCACAACAATATTAAACCTTCTGCGTATGTGCTGCTGCAAAACCCCAAATATTTATTTGATACTGTATCTATCTGTGACGCATGAAGCTGTCTTACACATAGTCAAACTGAGTCAGACCTTTGGTCTGTCTTGTTTAGTGATGCCTACACTGACTGGTAGCAGCTGTCAGAGCTGCCCAAGGTCCCAGCTCACAGAGGACCAACGCCAGTTCTTGTTATATACAAAAGTCTTTATTAAGGTTCAGTTTCGATTCCAAAGCCGCAGCGCGCAGCTCTACGTCTCAACCCTAGACCGCTGAAGTCCTGTCTGAATCTCCTCCCCCCTGACACCAGTTTAAGATCCTAGCCCTGCTCCACCTCTTCCGTTGCTCTCTCCTCCTCTGGGTCCTCCTGCCCGCTGTGGCATTCCCCTTTCTGGACTCTTCTGACGCTGAGTCGCCTGACTCCTCCCCCTGCTTCCGGCGGGCTTTAGGACCTGGTTCCCAATCCTCATTCTCTGTTGTCCCGCACTCCTGTACATTTGAACTTGTCTCTCGCGCCAACCCAGTGACCTTCCTCCTGACTGTTATACTGCTCCTGTCACTGCTTCCCTCTTCCGGGAGGCTCGCTGGACTTGACCTCCCCTCCTTTGCCTGACTCTCCGATGGAGGCGTGGCCAGCCCTGACTCATCTTCTCTCCCTGGCGGGGAATACGCTGGCCCCGCTACTTGGGACTCTTCCCCCCCACTACGCTCTGGTGGGGAAGCTGGTCCTGATCTCCAACTGCTGCTCTGGGAGTCCCCGCTGGCCCCTTGCTCCTGGAGCGTCCCTCTTGGGGCCCCCCTTGCCCTGGCCATAGGCGCCTCCTTCTGTGAATCTTCCGATTCACTGGAGAGGCTCATGGAATCTCTCGGGCCACTGTCATCTTCTCCTACGCTCCCCTCGGATTCTTCCCCTTCGCTCTCCATCTCCTCTCTTCCCTGCGCCTCTGCTCCTGAGCCCCTGACAGCAGCTCTTGAGGATTTCAGATGGGACTTCTCCCCACCCTGATCTGCAGATGCTGGCAACTGAATTTGAGACCTTCTGCATGCTCAGAGCTGCACCCCTTCCCATAAAACAACTTGAATAAGCCCCAAGAGAGCTCTGCTGCTACCGGTATTCATTTTGATTTGTATGTAATCTGCAGGGTTAATTTGTTAGCTTGCTGCTTTTTGCCTAGTCCTGAGGAATGTTCACACACATTGCCTAAAGTTTTCAGGTCTTGTGCCAGAAATCCAGTATAATGTAGTGTAAGCACATTATTTGTAAAGCCTTAAGCCTTTGTTTATCCAGAGGAAACTTTAGCATGGATTCCTGCATATTTTGCTTTGTTTGCTTCTTCTGACTTGTTGAATTATTCCTCTAAGACTACGGGGTCCAAAAACACCCATTCTACAAAACTGGTAGGATATTTAAAGCAGTCTTGGAAAAAAATTCCATTCATTCTGGTTCGCTTTTCTAAACATGCCACCTAGAGAAAATTCAAATTTGTACAGAGAAAAGAATCAAGCAGTGGGAATATAAAACACTGCAGCAAAAATAGCTGACATCTCGGACTGATGTAGTGCTGCACACAAAGCTGGCAAGCTGCCTTGAGTTCTTCCCTTTCTTTCTTTTTTTAAAAAAAGCTCTCTCTGGGATTTGTTTGAATTACATATTGTCTTCTGGGTGTGTGTGAATGGCAAGGCTCTCTAACTCGCCGATAACGAGAGCTCGTTTTAATACTACAGGGTCACAGGTGACATCTCAAAAGCTGTTTCTTGTAGCTATGGAAGGTAAATAGCAGAGATTGTAAACAGTAATTGTAACTATATATAAAAAAAACTTTTGAAAACCCTATAATCTTCAAAGACTGCACTAAGAAGACACGGGATAATATGCATATGACAAGAACAGGTGGGGATGTGAACAAAATGAAGATGAAACTGCAATCGTTGTCTATAGGGAGAGCAAGTAGAAATGTCAGCCTGGAATAGTGAAAGAGAAACAACACCCTAACAATGTAGATGGGTGGTGTTATTTGAGCAGCGATACGCCCAACTTTACAGACAGCAGTCCTTTATTTGAAGGACTGTCTAGTCCAGCTGAATTTTAAAGATGAAGAACTCTCAGATGGGCAAGCAACAACAGTTATCATCATCACTTGGACAGGAGCAGATTGAGCAGGCACTCAGGTCACCCAATGACAGTCTTCTCTGCTATGATAATTAGTATTATTTCCAAAGGTGCATCTATAATGTAAATTAGCTTATGCAAATTGTCACTCTTCTTGTCCACTCTTTGGATGGTACGTTTCCTCCCATTAAAGGTAAAGGTAAAGGGACCCCTGAGCATTAGGTCCAGTCTGGGCTGACTCTGGGGTTGCGACACTCATCTCGCTTTATTGGCCGAGCGAGCCGGCGTACAGCTTCCGGGTCATGTGGCCAGCATGACTAAGCCGCTTCTGGAGAACCAGAGCAGCACACGGAAACGCCGTTTACCTTCCCGCTGGAGCGGGACCTATTTATCTACTGTACTTTGACATGCTTTCCTGCTAGGTTGGCAGGAGCAGGGACAGAGCAACGGGAGCTCACCCTGTCGCGGGGATTCGAACCGCCAACCTTCTGATCGGCAAGTCCTAGGCTCTGTGGTTTAACCCACAGCACCACCTGTGTCCCTCTTCCTCCCATTAGGCAATGTGAAAATGGCCATCCTACCCTGTGTTGGTATGTTAGATCTTGGGTTAGCAAACCTCAGCTTGGGTCACTGCTTCAACTTCCATGATGGAAGACAGGAGATCACAAGAAGTGGTTGCTTCGTCCATGTTGGCGATGGCTGCAGTGATGGGATCTCACTAGTCCTGGGTCTACACCTAGTGAGCACTAGTGAGAGCTCTACCTTTCTTGTATCCAGTAATGTGTGTGTGTGTGTGTGTGTGTGTGTGTTGGGAGAGCCTTCCTGCTCATTCTGTTGTGTGAGGCTATTGAGTCTGCCCCAAATTCCAACCCTAACAGCAGTGCTGTTAACAAAACATCACTTGGGGAATATGCTCAATCTCCTTTTCCATCCACTTTTACTTCTGGTTGCCATAGCTCTCTGAACTAATTGCCCTTCGCTTATTGCTTACTTCCTCCCCAGGTTCTAGTATAAATAAATCTGCATTCATTTCCATACACCAGGCATCATTTATGTGGAAGTCAGTAAAGGAGGGATTGCTTTGACTATATTAAGCATGATTTGCTAGAATGCTTTAAACGTCTTTTGTTTTATTTATTAATTTATTTAAAAAAGAGAACCCACTGCTTATTGCAGGAAAGCCAATAGAGGAGACGTGTTTTGCATCTTGGAGAAGGGGGGGGGTTATTATTATTATTTTTCCTTCTGGGCATGAGACAATGCAGATTCAGTAAACAGATCCAACCATGTGGAATAAGAAAGATTTCACTCTTTTAGGTTCATTAGTCTCACAGTGTGAACTTTAATAAAAAATAAATTTGACTAGATTAGATACAATTACAGCAAGAAGAAACACAATTTTGTACACATGTATCTTTTGTGCCTAAAAAGAAGTCTGTGGATGCTTATATGAGGGGGTTATGGGTGGTGGGGAAGAAAACCGTTCTGATTTTGCTATTCCTAGAGTCCTAGAAAACTGAAGTCTGTCTCAGGGCTACCTTTTCTATATGCCATCTAGTCAAAGTTCAGCATTTTAAAAACCCCTTGCTTCCAGTGGGAAAGTTAATCACATGCTTAAATCTCTCCCATCAAAAGTAGTAGGGCTTAAAGTATTTTATGTTTTCTCCCTTTATTTTTGGGCCAAGCAATGTCCTGAAATATGAGAGGCCCCATCTGTACTGGTATTCCAGTGACTTTAGAAGATACCACTTATTTTGGCATTCAGCAGCATATACTCTTATCATAATATTAATCTTCTTCTTCTTTGGCGATCACTCATAGCCGAGTAAGATTGTTTTCCATAAACACAGTTTTAACAATGAGTCCATAAGAGATTGTGGAGGCCAATTCTGGACCCACATGTCCTTCAACAGTGGGGATATTGGTTCCTGGGTGGTAGTTGATCACGGTGTGAATTTGCCAAGCATGCCTTACTCTTAGCACGTTTCTCCTTTGCGTTCTGAGTTCGAGTGTCTTCAAAGTCCATGACACCTTTGGTAAAGGCTGTTCTCTAACTGGTGCGCTCACAGGCCAGTGTTTCCCAGTTGTTGGTGTTTATACTACATTTTTTTAGATTTGCCTTGAGACAGTCTTTAAACCTCTTTTGTTGACCACCAGCATTACGCTTTCCATTTTTAAGTTCGGAATAGAGTAATTGCTTTGGAAGACGATAATCAGGCATTCGCACAACATGACAATATTAATAGGTGAACATCTGCACAATCAAAGTAAGATTACAGGATCGACAAGGAAACAGGCAGAGAAAGATCTGCTGCATGGATTGATTGATCTATTTTAAAATCTACTACAGTGGTACCTATGGGTTAAGTACTTAATTCGTTCCGGAGGTCTGTACTTAACCTGAAACTATTCTTAACCTGAAGCACCACTTTAGCTAATGGGGCCTCTTGCTGCTGCCGCACCACTGGAGCACGATTTCTGTTCTCATCCTGAAGCAAAGTCCTTAACCTAAAGCACTATTTCTGGGTTAGCGGAGTCTGTAACCTGAAGCGTATGTAACGTGAGGTACCACTGCATATGTATTTGTCTGTTCTCTGTAGGTTTGGCCACCTCTCTAAATACTATCATCAAACTCAGCAGGAGGGTCCTTGAAGTGAAGGTGGCTGTCTTCATCAATGTTTGGATGCCAGCTGCCATTTTTATTCTAGATGGTGGACTGAGACATGATCTAGGCATGACTTCACCCATTTTTGGGGCACAGGTTCAGCTGCCTCTTGAGATATCTTCGCCAAACTCAGCAGGAGGGTTTTCAAGGTGGGGACGGCTGTCTCTGCTGATGTTTGGATTCTCTGTGCCATTTTGAATCAAGCTGGATTCCCAAAACTCACGTTGATGTGACTTCACCCTATTCTTGCTCTGACGGGTCCAAACTCACAAACTGTACTATCCATTTAAAAATCACAAATATGCTTTGGTCTCTACAAATTCCTCACTAATAGCATATATTTTGAAACTTATTTCAAAAGTTATCTAAAAGGAACTCAGTGAATTTAGTAGACTTGCTAATTAGTAGGTAGCCTTTGGAGTGCAGCTTTTGAGAACTTACACTACAGGTGCATATACGATCTCAGTGAGCCCCAAAGGAAAAGTAGGCGTGTTAATGTTCAAAACCCTTCAAAGTGAGGGGGGGAAAACGACCCCAGACAGATGTGAATGAAGCAATCTCTTCTAAGTGTCCTTAAGCATCAATGAGCCAATTCAGAGGACACATAAAAAAAGAATTACCTGCTCTATGCCCAGAGAATGATGGTGGCAATATGTTGTACTGCTTGCTGCTGGTCAGCTTAATGAGGAACCTACTGAGAAAAAACAGCTTTTAAGAAATCACAATATCTACTTTGCCCTGGATAGCAAATCCTTCTCCCATGACCTTCCTTGCCTCCAAATAATTTTCTTTTAAACTTTGTTTTCTCTCATATTGATCTCTCTCACTTCAGGGAGCCAAGCTGCAGTTGTTTCAGCATCAACCATCTGAGGTTTGCCCATCGTCTGTGCCCGTTGAAGCCAGTTGGAATCCTTACTCACTCAAATTGATTTAAGAATCTTTACTCACTTAAATGGATTATACACGTGGCAGCTACAATCCTCACTATTCTTACCTCAGAGTAATTCCCACTGACCTCAGTGGGATTTACTTCTGATTGGACATGCACAGGTAAGGATTGCCCAGGGGCAAGCTCCATTGAACATAAGTGAGACTTGCTTCTGGATAAACATGAGTGGTATTGTATTGTCAGCCTGCCCACAGTTCTACTGTGAACAAATAAATGCACACATGTTATTGTTCCTATTCCCCCCCCCCCGGATAATCATTTCTAAGACCCACTTTGTTCAAGAGGTTCATGTTAGGAACTTTGCTCCTACATTTATTTATTGCTCAATACAATATACACGGGTCTCCCTTCCTCATTCAATCCCCACAACAACTCTGTGAGGTAGGCTGGGCTAAAAGGCGGTGAACCACATGGCTGAGTGAGGGTTGAACACTAGTCTCCCTGTTCCTGGTCCAAGACCCTAACCACTGTACCACACTGCCTCTTACCTGCTGTTTCCTGTAACTAAGTAGTAGGCTTACTGGTAACTTTATCAGACCAACTCCACATTAAAGGTGTTAGGTAAAGTCCCTAATAAGCCAAACTTGTCTCTGTGTACCTCAATATGTTCCACAGCTTTCAGTAGGACTTAGGCAGAAATCCTATGCATTCTTTACTGGGGAGTAAGCCCTATTGAAGATAGTGGGACTTACTTTTGTGTAGAGCTGCATACACTTGCACTGTTAATCTCAAGTAAATGTGCTTAGGACCATAAGAGTGCAACCCAAGACATGTCTACTCAGATGTAAACTGTGTTGAATTCAGTAGAAATTGCACACAGGTAAGCATGTAGAGGATTGCAAAGACAGATTCTCAGTGTTAAATTAACAAGCCTCTTGATCAGTGGCACACAAGTTCAGGGTGAGGTTCAAGTAATCCTGCATTTCTTAGGTCTCTGATATGTCTTTAATCACTTTCTTAGACTCATATATCCAAGAGCTTTCATCTTTTCTCAGTTCATTTAAAATAAACCCGATTAAACACCATCATTTTTCAGCCACCTGGAAGGTTAGGTTATTATCACCAAGGTGGGTAGGAGATGCTGTAAAATGATTTAAGCGAGAATAGCATGTACTTTACACAGCTGCTCAAGGGAACAGAGGCCTGTGTGCTTCATGGCTGTGACCCTTGTGAGCTATAATCACAAATGACTGTCTTCAACATGGATAGAAAAACTAGGACAGCTTTCAATGAATATTTTTTCCTGCATTTTTGATCATTTTAATTGTAGCTAACTCATAAATAACATTAAACATCCTCAGAAGTTATGTAATACTGATGGTATTCAGTATTACAATACTGAAGTTATGTAATACTGGTACCTTGGTTCTCAAATGCCTTGGTACTCAAACACCTTGGTTCCCAAATGCCCAAAACCTGGAAGTAAGTGTTCCAACTTCCGAACGTCTTTTGGAAGCCGAACATCTAATGCAGCTGTCGACTATTACTTCCGGGGCGCCTGCACCAATCAGAAGCTGTGCCTTAGTTTTTGGACATTTTGGAAATCAAACAGACTTCTGCAATGGATTAAGTTTGATTTTGCATTTTGTTTTTGAGGCTTTTTCGGTTAATTTGTTTTTGTGATTGTGTGGAATCCAGTTCAGCTAGTGATTGATTGTGTGGCTGCGGAAATGGATAAAAGCCCCCCATTCAAACAATGACTGTCATCAGTGCAGGTAAGGAAAAAATAATAATTTGAATTTTTATCATCTACAATACTGCCTTATTTATTTTATAGTACAGTACATTGATTATTGCTTTCATTTTATGGCTCAATGGTCTCGCTAGGTAGTAAAATTCATGTTAAATTGCTGTTTTAGGGGTTGTTTTTAAAAGTCTGGAATGGATTAATCCTTTTTGCATTACTTTCTATGGGAAAGCGCACCTTGGTTTTGGAACGCTTTGGTTTTGGAACGGACTTCTGGAACGGATGAATGAATGACTTCTGGAACGGATTAAGTTTGAGAACCAAGGTACCACTGTATTAGCTATTCATAGACTTAGGGCTGGATGCAGCTAAATAGTTGCACTTGCAGGACCCAGTGCAATGAGTCCCACTAGTGTAAGATGACTTTCCCCCCTCTCCTCCCCATGTACGCCCCTGCATGCTCCCTTCCCCGTGGCCAATAGGGGTTGGGAGAACCCCCAGGACTGCATTTGGAGAGGAAATATTGTTCCATCAGGCAAGCCGATGGAATCACCTTAGCACTACTTTGAATTCCATCCTTATCTTTATCTACTGAAATTGCTTGTCAAGCCATTCAGATAGCTGCCACCACTAAGTCTTAGCTAACACTGTCATGTGTTAGTTCTTCATGTGGAAGGCAAGAAGGGCTGTGCTTTTTGGACCCATTCTGATGTCACGTGATCCCCTAGCTCTGCCCCTAACAACTGCATGTTAGGGAAAGGTCTGAAGGTGGAGCTGTCTGTGTTTGCGTGGGCTTTTCCACACAATCGGAAGCCCTAAATAATCTAGACTCCCATGAATGTAGAGGAACCTGCATGAGTACACCTGGATGCCCTTTCAGATCTTTGCACAAGGTGTGGTCGTTGGGTGTGTGTAACCAGGAAGACATGCATGTTTGTGGGAGCAGGGTCAGTGTGCTCAGTGTGCTCCCATATGTTCATATGTTAACCCTTCAGGTGGCTGGCGAGTGAATAGTTTTTGGCAGCAAATTCCAAAGTTCAGTTATATGCCATGTGAAAAAATATTTTCTTTTGCTTGTCTAGAGTTGACTATCCATCTGTTTTATAGGGTAACCCTGAGTTGTAGTCAGTCTTATTTTATTGGGGAATTAGGAGTCAACACTCCATGGCTGTGAAGAATGGTACATACACTGTCTGGTAATATACTGAGACTAAACTTTGTGTATATTTGAAAAATAATTTAAAAAATAATTTAGAAAGAAAGAATACATCCATGTTGTGCCCTCTATAGCATATATGGTCTGTAACATTTATTTAATTTTTTTTAAAAAAATAAAAGACTCTCCTGTTCCTTTATAGCTGGTAGACAAAACTCCTGCTGTTTAGTGTTAATAGAGTCTATGTTAGAAAGCAGGGTAGGGAAATAAAATGAGCATGAATTTATATTTGTCAGTACTAGAGTATAAATGAAGTCGTTTATAAAATTAGCCTCAAATTTATTTGATTATAGTCAGACTGCAGCATGATGGAAGCTCCAGAAACCAAGTGATTTTTGTAACTATAATCTATGAAGTGTCAAGGCATTAGTGGACCCAAAGGAAATACTGTGGTTTTCATTATCAGTTTGTGATTAGTCAAATTTCTGCTGCTTTGCTAACACTCAGGGTGGTGTGCTGCTGTTGGTAGGAATGCATTAAGCCTTTTTTTAAGTTTTGAATTATAAAGATCAGGGACTTAAGCAAAATGTATAATCTCTGAAATGAGAAGAAAAGTAAGCTGAGTGAAATGATTCATTTTCATTTTGACATTTATTTGCCTTGCTGTTATTATGGGAACTGAGAATTGTATTTTGCTGCTATAATCTTTCAGCATAGCTATTGAAATGACTCGAGGATGTGTAAATTCTCAGTCAATATCTAAGGCGCCCAAGAGGCAGTGCTAAGTCTCAAAAACAATGGAAGTCAGAATTCTGCAAGGAAGTTTGATCTTGTGAATTGTACCCAAGGACTGGAAAATATTTTTCATCATTGATTTCTATGGAAACCAGCAGCAGTCAAATGCAAGTGTATTTTGTTTACTTCTAACTGTCTGGTTCTGGTTGTTTCTGTCCTTTTTTCATGTTCATAGTTGCAGAGAAAAACAGCCATCAGGAGGCCTAAAATGATTACACATCCATTGCTGTATGCATCTGTCCACTGCTTACATTTTCTTTGTTCCTTTAAAGACACAACATACTTGAGGTGCCCTAGGAAAACCAGTCTGCTTGTTAAAAGACTAATCTTTTTCTGGACTTCCTTACTGCTTATTACTAAAGCTTCAAACTTGAATTGATTAGCTGTTGTGATTAATCCTGTTCATTTAACAGAGGGGTTTTTTAAAAAGCATTTTCAATTAATCAGGAAAATCATTACACAGGTACTCGAAAACCCTTGTTTGATGAAACTGCTATGGAACCCAGACGTAGGAAACTGCAGTCACATCAACACCCTTTGACACAGAGTTCAGAACTGCTTGTATGCTTATCAATAGCCTTTCCCTGTGGCTGCCAGTTTTAACAAGCTAGCATGTTTCAAGTAAACGCCTGTAGCAGAAACACCGGGTGATTAGGTGGCTAGAAATGGCACTTCAGTTATCTCAAATATCACCAGTGAAACTCAGAAATCTAAGAGGTCTGTAACATAGTGTCTTCATATAACACTGGAGCCTCTCCTTTAAATAACGAGCAGTTGTTTTTTTGAGCTGTCCCATTAATATCTATCTATTTAAAAACATTTCCAGAATACTCTTTACAGAACCGCACAGATACATGGGTGGTATACAACAGAAAGACAACTATTACAGGCCCAGAAGCACTCCTCTATTTTGGAATTTATATAGGCTATGGACATGAACATGTCTACCACATCACCACTTCCCCTTCCAGTAAACTGCAGCAGCAACGTTGCTGGAAGGTCAGGTGTGCGGAAACACCCCTGCCAGGCAGCTGCTACTGGAAAAAAGGCATCATGAAAGCTCAGAAATCTATGACAAATCATGAATCAAAACAAATTATATGTAAAAGTACAAATCCAGTGTTAAGACAATAAATGTGACTATATAGGAAAGAGAAAAATGAAGCAAGGTGTGGTGGGGATATTTCAGAGACTGCCACTCACAGATCTTGGGAAAGTATTCTGCATTTCTTCCAGTGGAAAGTGATTATTCCTTCATACAATCCAGTTTCATTTTGTGTAGCTGCCATTTGGCACTGTTTAAAGGATTCCATAAATGTTCCAAAAATAAACATGAAATGGTTAATGCATCCTAACAAAGGAGTTTGAAAAGAAATGGAGAAAAGCCTGGAACCATGGATAACATGTTAAGCAACCGGTCAACCATCTCTGAAGCTTTCCGTTTAATCCAGGTGCCCGTAAAAGGCAATAAAGGGTACTTTAATAAATACAAAGCCAAATAGACCCCCCCCATCTGTGTGTATTTGTTGGATCCAGAATTTATTTTTTAGTAGTTTAATTTTTATGGAAAGACTGCCTACTGTTTGAGGACAGACATATTTAGTAAGTCACAACACACAGTCAACATCAGAAGCCCTGAAATATATGTATAGGTATATGATTTCAGTCAAACACATTATCAGAGGAACTGAGGAAGAGAAGTGTAGCTACACATTAAAATTCTTTGTCTTTAATGGGTAGCTGCAGGGCAAATGTGGTCTATTATAAAAATGGATTATGTATTTCCTTCAATACTTTATATAAGAGAATTTTGTGAAAGCAGCAGGTGTTGTAAATCTTTCTTGAGGCTGGAGAATGAGTATTTCTGTATAAAGAGAGAAGAAGAAAATAGTTGCAGGGGCATAGATTTTTCCTCATACCATACTCAGATTAGGATATTGATAGCAAATTAGGTGGGAACCAAGCAATTTAGTGAGTGTTGCATAGATTGAGGCATAATAATAATAATAATAATAATAATTTATTATTTGTACCCCACCCATCTGGCTGGGTTTCCCCAGCCACTCTGGGCAGCTTCCATAGAAACCAAAAATACACTAAAACATCACAGATTAAAAACTTCCATGAACAGGGCTGCCTTAAGATGTCTTCTGAATGTCAGGTAGTTGGTAGTTATTTATCGCTTTGACATCTGATGGGAGGGCGTTCCACAGGGCGGGCGCCACTACTGAGAAGGCCCTCTGCCTGGTTCCCTGTAGCTTTGCTTCTTGTAATGAGGGAACCGCCAGAAGGCCCTCGGCGCTGGACCTCAGCGTCCGGGCAGAATGATGGGGGTGGAGACGCTCCTTCAGGTATACTGGGCCGAGGCCGTTTAGGGCTTTAAAGGTCAACACCAGCACTTTGAATTGTGCTCGGAAACGTACTGGGAGCCCATGTAGGTCTTTCAAGACCGGTGTTATATGGTCTCGGCGGCCGCCCCCAGTCACCAGTCTAGCTGCCGCATTCTGGATTAGTTGTAGTTTCTGAGTCACCTTCAAAGGTAGCCCCACGTAGAGCGCATTGCAGTAGTCCAAGCGGGAGATAACTAGAGCATGCACCACTCTGGCGAGATAGTCTGCGGGCAGGTAGGGTCTCAGCCTGCGTACCAGGTGGAGTTGGTAGACAGCTGCCCTGGATACAGAATTGACCTGTGCCTCCATGGACAGCTGTGAGTCCAAAATGACTTCCAGGCTGCGCACCTGGTCCTTCAGCGGCACAGTTGCCCCATTCAGGACCAGGGAGTCCTCCACACCTGCCCACCCCCTGTCCCCCAAAAACAGTACTTCTGTCTTGTCAGGATTCAACTTCAATCCATTAGCCGCAATCCATCCTCCAACTGCCTCTAGGCACTCACAAAGGACCATCACCGCCTTCACTGGTTCTGATTTGAAAGAGAGGTAGAGCTGGGTATCATCTGCATATTGATGGACACCCAGTCCAAACCCCCTGATGATCTCTCCCAGCGGCTTCATATAGATGTTAAAAAGCATGGGGGAGAGGACAGAACCTTGAGGCACCCCACAAGTGAGGGCCTAGGGGTCTGAACACTCATCCCCCACCACCACTTTCTGAACACGGCCCAGGAGGAAGGAGCGAAACCACTGTATAACAGTGCCCCCAGCTCCCAGCCCCTCTAGACGGTCCAGAAGGATGTTATGGTCGATTGTATCAAAGGCCGCTAAGAGATCCAGCAGAACTAGGAAACAACTCTCACCTTTGTCCCTAACTCGCCGGAGATCATCAACCAGCGCAACCAAGGCAGTTTCAGTCCCATGATGAGGCCTGAATCCCGATTGGAAGGGAACCAAATGGTCCGCATGCTCCAGGCGTGCCTGGAGTTGTTCAGCAACCAAGCGCTCAATCACCTTGCCAAAGAATGGAAGAATTGAGACTGGGCATACTAATGGGACACCAATGTTTGAAGATATATGGAAATTAAGAAGAGCTCAGCTCATTGTTTCACTAACTGCTATTTAAATGGGAACCAGTTATACAGGGTGAGTCCTTTAAATGAGGCCCCATGGATACAGAGTACACAGGTTCCACGGGGCCTCTTTTAAAAGACTACTCACCCTGTATGAGGGCAATAGGTTTCTTCTGCTATTTTGCCCGAGCAACTAGCAATGCGGACGCATACCAGAACCTGGAGGAAGGCCATCAGTAACATGACTCATAACCACTGAATGGCTTCTCCTCCATGAATTTGTGAAGGGTGCATGCGTATTACAAGGGGAAATTACTCCACTGGGGAAAGCCTGAGCTGTGCAGATATGCAGCCACATTCCTCTGCACTGTGTGAAAAAAAGAAAAGACAATGGGACAAATCCAAACCACTTAAGGAGATAAGAAAAGCCCTGTTGGACCAGGCCAAAACTGCATCTAGTCCATCATCTCATTATGACAGTGGACAGCCAGAAGCCTGCAAGTGAAACCTGAATGCAATTGGTATAGAGAACCAGCAGTGAGGGATTTACTTTCCACCATTGTCAGTGCTGCCCAGAGTGGGACAGAAGGGGCCAAGACTTTTTGCAAGAGGGCAAGCACAGGGTAATACAGGCTAGAGATAAATCTTTGAAACTAGGGGCTCATGCACACTTCCCTTTGTCCCATGATTTCTTCCATTTACCCCATGATTTCTAAGCATGAGTCCAACTGCTTTTGTTCCACTTCTTTCCCCAATAACACTTTACTGGTGAATTGGAACAAATGTCAACACCCGCAGAAAACCTGATTGGCGTTTGTCCTGATTCAGCACTAAACAGCAGGTTTTCCTGCGAAAAGCGAAGGGACAAAAGAAGGACCTTTCAGACTTGTGCCTAGAAATCAAGGGACCAACAGAAGTGTGGATGAGGTTAAATGTGAGGGACAGCCGATATAACCAGGGTTGCTGGAGAATGCGTGCTGATTCCATGCAGATGCCTGAACAGAGGAAGAAAAAGGAGGTATGCATGAGAAGTTGAAAAGATGGTGTTTCTTCTTGACCACACATGAGAGTTCTAAATCAAACCTGAGAAACCTCAAACTTTGAGATACATATTCCAAATGGATGGCCTGTCAACACTATGGACCAACCTAGATGTTATATGAATTCCATGCTACCTGTCTCCTAGCTTTCATTGTTTGTAGGTTTGGTGTGTGATCTGAGTGAAGAAACACACCCTCATAAGCATAAGCAGTGTTCTGTTCACTCCTTGTACAGTGAAATCCATCATACACACTCAAAAGCTTGCAATCCACCCAACCCTAAGTATCTTTGCTCAACTGCAAATCCCACCCCATTCAGTCAGACTCACACTCAGTAAATGTGCATAGGATTCAGTCTCAGAGTTCTGGTTGTATTGTGGCAGGTGGATGAAACATGCTCACAGAAGCCAATAATGGTTGTTTTTTGGGGGTTTTTTTAGAAAGTAAATCTGGAAATCTTACCAGATTATACAGCTGTCCCACTGAATTATTCTTCTGAATATCACAGTTAGCAAAGATTCAGCCAGCATGACCAAAATTATTCACTGTAAGGGGACTCCTCTGTGTGAAGCAATAATACAGGACTTTACTTTGTGTGTTTATTATTCAACATGCATAAACCAAAGAAACTGAAATTGTTGACTGAAAACTATACACTGTCCTCTAACCCTTAAAAACTTTTATTTGCAGTCTCCTTTTATTTGGCTTCATGTAGCTTGCAGGCTAAAATATGCTAGAGCCTCTCAGTTATTATAATTTTTCAGATGTTTTCTAATTTTCAAATATAATTGGTATCTATAAACTAGACATCTATTTGAAAAAACACACTCATTGTTGCAGTTCACATGTTATGGTAAGCCAAACCAAGAATTAGTGTGAGTAAGCTAATGTCACCTCACAAGGAGAAGTTTGTAGTCACTTCACTAGTCCTGCTACTGTAAAGTAAGACATCTGAACCTAGGTTTGTGATTTATCTCATTCCACACAAGTCACACACTGTTGCCAAGATTTGTTTTGTGGCTTACTGCTTGTGGTATGTCTGGGAGAGATAAGCAATCAGCCTGGGTTCAAAGGTATGGCTGAAATCATCTCAGCAGAAGCTCACAGCTTTGCTTGTTTGCTCCAAGCCATGTTTTGGCTCAGTGTTACATACAAACTGGGCCACTGAAAGGCTACACTATCATAATGCAGCAAAATATTAGAATTTCCCATAAATTATAAGGTGAAAAGCTCTATATTAAAACATGAAAATTTCCTAGAAAGCACTATGCTAGGTCGCAATCCTCTCAGCGCTGTATGCAAACAATTATCTCTTATGTTCCTTTTACTGAGCAAATATGTGAAGGATTACAGTCCTTGTGCATGGCAAGAAGTGCACACCATGTTCTATGTTCAGCCCTTTCCACCTCTGATAAAAGGATCTCTGTAAGCAGTGCTAAGGACACACACACAGCCAACTTGTAGGGATTTTGCTGCTCAGAAAATACTAGATTGCATGTACCAGTAGCTGCAATCTTATACCCATTAATCTTTGAATGATTTCTGTTGCATTATATGCAACTTCTGAAGGGACATGTATAGGGCTGCACTGAGTAGTACTGCATTTGTTTATAAGATCGTCTTCAAGTTCAGTATGTTTCTGCAATAGAAAGATATAAGTATAATAGAAACCTGCATAATTAATATGTGCACATTTGTGTGTTAAGTATGGTAAAATATCAACAAAAATATAATGTATTCAGAGTACTGTTGGTAGGGATGATCCTACAACAAGAAGCATTGTTATATCCAATAAATATGAAATAGGAGATAAAGTAGGATACAATGCTGTGACAGTGCTATCAGGGAAGTTTTTCACCCTATTAAGTTAGCTTGCTACATTTTTAATCATTTTTTATAATAATGCGGGTGGCGCTGTGGTCTAAACCGCAGAGCCTAGGGCTTGCTGATCTGAAGGTCGGCGGTTCAAATCCCCGTGACGGGGTGAGCTCCTGTTGTTCGGTCCCTGCTCCTGCCAACCTAGCAGTTTGAAAACACGTCAAAGTGCAAGTAGATAGTTACCACTCTGTCAGGAAGGTAAATGGCGTTTCCGTGCACTGCTCTGGTTCGCCAGAAGCGGCTTAGTCATGCTGGCTACATGACCCAGAAAAACTGTCTGCAGACAAATGTCAGCTCCCTCAGCCAGTAAAGTGAGATGAGCGTCGCAACCTCAGAGTCGTTCGCAACTGGACTTAACTGTCAGGGGTCCTTGACCTTTTTTAAACTAAAGGCTCTGTGCCAATATGTGTCATATTACGCTATTTAGCTCTCCACAACTGTTACTGATATAAAGATGCAATATTGCCTTGGTTCCCTTTGGGTATATTCTACATCCACCATAGGAATGAATAGTTTATCATTCCTAATTGGCATAAAATATCAGGCAAAGTGCAATTGCAGAGATATAGGGTGGAACATACAGCATTGCTATGAATACTAATGTGATATAACGGCTGGGTAGTTCTATGTAAGTGTGATGTGGTAACCCCAAAAGCTCAAATTCTGAAGCAGATAGTATGGTTCTACGAGTGTAGAAGTAGTCCTGAACTAATTCATGTCCAGTGGCGTAGCGTGGGGGGTGCATGGGGGGCCGGTCGCACCGGGCACAACATCTGGGGGTTAGGGTTAGGGGGCGCAAATCCACGGGTTAGGGGGCGCAAATCCACGGGTTAGGAGGTGCAAATTACTTGCCTTGCCCCGGGTGCTGACAACCCACGCTATGCCACTGTTCATGTCCAGTGCCATACAATTTATTTTGGTTGGTGAAATGTATTCTGTGTGAATGAATATGCAAATTCTTTTCCATGCTATTCAAAACATGAGATGTGATTTGATATGCAGCACCTTTAAAAATTCAGCAGTTTGTGTGCAGACTAGATTACAGAGAATAACAACTAAACTGGAGAGCTTACTCCTCACTCTGTGGGAGACCTCCCTGCTTTCTTGAAGTGAACTTGATAAGGAGTACAAAACTCTTGATAATTTCACCGCTACATTGAAGGTGCTCCTCCTCACTCAAGTTTGGCAATTTAACTGCTGCTCTTTGCATCCTTTGGCATGGAGGACAGGATGCCTCTAGGATAGAGGGCAGGGTAATATGCAATACTATCTTTTAACTGGAGATAGACTCATTGCAGAAGTGAATAGAAAGTGTAGGACTCCTGCTCTGTCCTCTTCTGCTTGATGACTACATAAAATGCAATTATCTGTGAAATTTCCAAGGCTGGGCTAGATGTGCAGATCATTTTCAGGACAGGCAAGTAGAGAGTCAAGGAGGCACACAAAGGTGTTAAGAAACTCTATATATCTGATCCACCATGATATTTCTTGGGATATCTGCCAACAAGGTCTGAAACAGTAGAAAATCATGTGGAAATAAAACAAGGCTTTCCATACTACTTACTTCCACACAAATCTAACATTATGGCGTTATCCTTACCTGATTGTTGGTACCAACAGCACCCTTCATTTAGCTAGGAATTTGACTGGGAGAATTTGGGTACAAATCTCTGCTAAACCATGAAGTTCACTATTGGTCTTGACTTGATCACACTCTCTGTGTGTAAATTACCTCCTAGGTTGATGAGGATAAAAATGCTGCCCTAAGCTGCTAGAAGGAAGGAAGATATAAATGTGAACATATACTGCTTGCATTATAGACATTCTGTCTATACAACAGGCTATTGGGATATGATTAATACCATCACATTTAGGTGTATACCCCAATTCTAATGAACTTGAAATAGCATTATACTCTCTTTCAATATTTTAATAGGAAACCTGCCATAATCTCTAAAAACATGTCCATGTGAAAGGGTGAAAAACTCAGCTTTCCATAATATACTTCATGCATAATACAGACATATATTTTTAATGGAATTGATTTTCAATGAATTACTAACAGTAACGGCTAGTGAGGCAGTTGGGAGGGGGCACCATTGCTGTCCCAGGTTTCCAACACAATGTGCTGCTGGCACTTACTGAGAAGGAGAGGGAGATTCAAGGCAAGGGGAGCTGGGTATGTAGTGGCAGAGCCAATCTGGTGCTCCTCCAGCACTGTGCCAAGCTACATGCACCCCAGCCCTTCCACTTTGGTAAACACTAGCAACCCACTGTGTTGGGAAGCTGAGAGTGCAATGCTGTCATCTCACAAGCCATTACTGGTTGCTTTGGTAGATAATAGTTATTTACCATTCACAACTCAATCATGTTTATCATAGCCAGGGAGACTCTGGAAGAGAGGAAAGCTAGTTCTTCAATATAACAGTTTCCTCATATTATCCCTTTGCAATAAATACCACAAGCTGAACACAATCTGAATGTATCCCAATAAATAAATAAATTTTCCAGTAGCACCTTAGAGACCAGCTAAGTATGTTCTAGTATGAGCTTTCATGTGCATGCACACTTCTTCAGATACCATACACACTTCTTCAGAATGTATCCCATCAGTAATGTGGATGGGGAAGAACACAACTCCTCTCCAGAAAACCAGGAACCTGTGATTGGTCATGTGGGCCAGTTTGCTACAATTTCCCTCCAATAAACATTGCCTAGAAGCAGCAACTTTGGAAATATGAATGGCACATCTGGAAGGATCCTAACTTAGGACCAATTAAATGTGACTAAAGCATGACTAACTTAGACTGGATACAGTTCCTTGGCTTGACTGTGTCTGCTGAGCGTGTTGCAGTAGAGAAGCACAAAATGGTCATTTATTTATGTTGTCTATTTGTGAAAGTAATTTAAATTATTTGTAGAATAAAACATTTCAGAGAACAGATACATAATGGAGCATATTTGTGGTGTACTCTGTCAAATTTGGTTTCTCTCCAGATGCCTATACTGTGTATTATGGGACTCTGTGGACATGTAACAAAATTTCCACAGCTGCTCAAACATTGCCTTGAAGCATCAAAATGATCTGGGCAATTAAGTTATAAGGAAAAATAGCTTATTACACTCATTAAAGATCTGTATCTTTTAATACTTCACATTCTCACAGCAAGTTAAGTGTGACAGGAATGCAAGGCTGACATTTGAAAATTTAAAATGATACATTCAAAATGTTGCATTTTTAAATCCATCTACCACCCCTGACTTATCGGAATAAATAAATGAAAGATTCCCACCCCCCAAATAAGCCACAAAATTTATGCACAAAAAATCAGTGACCCAAATAGATTGGGTGTTCATTTTAATGCTATCTGGGACATTATTTCTAGGTCATAGTACAAAGAAGCAAGTGCAAATTGATTAATTTCTAAAACATGGTGGACGAATAAGATCACAGTTTGATATTGAAATATGATGAAAGAAATAATTATATTGACTGCTTCTTTTAAATGCTGGCACAGTAGTGGTAATAATAGTGGCAGCAACAATTAATTTACACCTATTAATTAATAAACAATTTGTTGAATAACAATTCAAGAGATCTCAGTGCTTAAAAAAAATCCTGTGCACTAATACTAGTGCTGTGCTGAAAATTTCTCCTACATTTCACTCCCCAATCATTTCCTATCAATGACTGGGAAAATGAATTGCATATAAAAATTAGCAAAAGGAATAAAAATGTCAATATCATTCTTCCCTTTCCAGTTGGCCAAGGAGTGTTTGGAAGTGTATATTCTTACCTTCTATAGATCAACTCAACAGTAATCTGCAGTTCAAGACCTACGTATTTTGCCTCTGGGGGCAAAAGTCTTAACTGAACCTCACTTTTCTGCAGACTTTCGCCCTTTCGTCCCCACCCCTGCTTCACCACCGTCAAGAGAAGGAAGACTTCTGGTTTGTGCTATCAACACCAAGCCACTGAGAAAAAGAACTATGCACAGGATTCTTTTCTTGGTGGTGGAGGGCACAAAGGAGAAATGACTTTTCTTGGTGGCAATGTGTGGATAGTGGGGTCTCATCGGGGAATAAGGCTGTTTGCTGCCTCCTGTAACCTGCTGCCTGGGGCATGTACACCCTTGTTAGCTCTCTCCCCCACTCAATCCATGCCTGGTGGGCTTCACTCTGCAGCTTTCTCAGATGCCCACACTTCTAATAAATTCAAAAGAAAGACATTGTAAAGTTACTCCTCCCATGGGACTTTTTCAGATCAGGAAGTATGGGCAGCCAGGGAGGCTGCAGAGTGTTGCAGAATGTTTACTGGAAAGAAAACACCCACCCACCACTAAAGATGGCTGAATCTGTCAACTTTGTTTTATTCCAGTCTGTCATTTTCAGCTCTCCACATTTCCACATCGGTTTGGGGGTTTCCCTTCCCCAGAAATTTCATGAAACTTCACCAGAATTTTAGGGTAGATTTTTCCTAATGTACAAATGTTTGAGCATACATATTTTTGAAAAACAATTTTTCCTGATACAATCCATTTCTGTATGTTAATTTCACTAATATATGTATTTTTGATGTATGCTTTACCCCAATATATGCACTTTTGTGTGCATTTCTTGGCAGGAGAGCTGCACTGCAAGATTTGGAGAAGTGCAAATTTCAAAGGATGGCTTACTGTTTGTTATGGTTGTCATCTTGTTTCAGGAAATACAGATTAGGTAGGTTCACTGTTATATGTGAACAGAACTGAATTTCTATCCCATCCCTACGCATCACCCACAATCACCTATGGGAAGCTGACAACTCCACACCCTCTGAAATCCTAAAGAAATTTTCAGGTGGTCCAAAAATGAGGTAGAAAAATTGAGGCTTCTTTCACAGAGGAGGAAATTTTTTTTGAGGATTTGGAGGACAGATTTCAGCCTGGCACTAATTGATACAAAGCAAAGTTAGCAGATTAGAAGGAGTTGCAAAATTTATTGATTTGTTCAGAAAACACATAGCTTGCCTTCTGATGCAATGATTTGCAAGACGAGGGACAACAATTAAAACCACAAAATACAATGCAGAAACAACATCAATGAAACCAGCAGTGAAAACAAAATGTGGCCAATAAAAAATCATTGGAGACAAAGCAACATTCTTTACATGATGCCTGTCTAAAAGACCAGTCTTTACAGACTGTATAAAAGGGCCAGCCTCTCAAAGCACGTATGCATTTACTGACAGTCAGAGGATTCAAAAGAGACGTCCTTCTTTGAAGATGCTATGGGAGACATCATGGTGGGATACCATTCCTTTTTGTAATACTGTTATCATCTAAGATGTTCAAAGCAGCTTCCACAAGACTCTCAATTTCCCTCCCATCCAAGCCCGGTCAGAATGAGATCCACTTGGCTTTCAGCACATAACCACATCATATATTGGTTGTTGTAAGCCACTTTAAAACATGTTGGAGAGAAGCACATACATTTGGAACATAAATACATAATTGCACACTCAGATCACTTCATAAGCATATTTTAAAGACTAGATCACCTACCTATAATTCCGAACACTTCACATGTTTATTGAGAAAAGGAAATGCTATTTGTATGCATTGCCTCTTCCTGGGAATAGGACAGGGTTGTTAATATAGCTTTGCTATTAATTTCTGATGAAGACACCATGAATGATTATTTTTGTCACAAAGATTGTTGATTGCCTTCTTGTGTGATATGTTTTATAGCATCCTCTTCATCTACATATGAAATGAAATCACTTCCCTGGTAAGGGTGGAAATAAATAGGCCATTATCTGCCTAGATCTTATTTTTTTGCTGCTGGTGTATTCTATTACACTCCATAATTTATAAAACAAATGCTGTTAAATTACCTGTCCTAATGATTTATATATCTGAAAACCTTTATACAATGTCTTCAGTCTCAGTGCATGAAAATACTCTTTTTTACTGGTTGATATCTTCTAAGCACCAATACAAACAACATTAGGATCAGTTTAGACATGACTTTAAACACCTCCCATTCTCCCCTCCACATTTAATTTTCAAACGTGGGGGAGGAGATAGTACAATAAGGACCACCATGCTGAGGTAAATTAAGCCTTTCCCTGGGTCCATTTCTGATGAAAAATCACCTCTAGAAACTGTTATATCCCCCTGAAGATGTCATTTTCTGCAATGGAAAAATTGAAGAGCAAGTAACAGACATGGAGGAATTTTCAGTAGGAAAAATACATGGGTTGGAAAGAGTTAAACCACCAGAATCCTTATAAAAGAAAGCAGTGTTTTTAACAGCCTAGTCAAGAGCAATAATAATAATAATAATAATAATAATAATAATAATAATAATAATAATAATAATAATAATTTATTATTTATACCCTGCCCACCTGGCTGGGTTTCCCCAGCCACTCTTGGCGGCTTCCAACTGAATATTAAAAACAATACAGCATCAAACATTAAAAACTTCCCTAAACAGTTGTCTTTTAGAAGTAAAATAGTTGCTTATTGCCTTGACATCTGCTGGGAGGGCGTTCCACAGGGCAGGAGTAACTTGTTAGGTGAGGCAGAGCCACTAGACTAGTTTCCTGGTGGCTGCAGCAGGGTGGGGGATGTCTCACTTTTGCTTGCCAGTAGGGAGAAGGAGAGAGCAACAGGGAGAATGGTGCAGTGCAAACACACCGGCAGAAATACCTGATTGGTTCCACCAACACATTGCACAGCAATCTCCCTGCCACCTTGTTCTTCCCCATATTCTTCCTGGCAAGCAGCAGCAACCCACCTGCTGAGAAACTAGCACAATAAAACAATGAACAGGGTGGTGATACAATGACTACTGCTATCGACACAAGATAATATCACCAAGGCAACTATCTATAAACAAACAACAAACATCCACAAAAATGGCAAAAGCAGTTTCTTTCTCAAATAGGTTTTATCTTAAACAATAGCAAACACAGTAAATAAAGAGTTTACTTGTAATAGATCAGTGGTTCAGTGCTCATTTCTTCTCTTTCCAAAATAGATTTTGTCTTGAACAATTGCAAACACAGTAATAAAGAGTCCACTTGTGATATACCAGTGGTTCAGTACTCAGACGTCATTCCGGTAATCAGACATTTCGTCGCTAAAGAGCTTAGTCATCAACTGAGCTGTCAAAATTAATTGTAACAGAATTGCACTGAATTAACAAATAGAATAAGGAAAATTAAAATTAAGAATAAAAATTAAAAATACATTGAGAACGCATAATTAAGACATACCTTTGTAGTAAATAATATACAAGAGAAGACAGTATGTAAATGACTTAAAGCAGGGATATATCTACAATATTAAATGTGAGACAATAACTAGTCTAGTCACACATACATAGTTAATACTCCCAGTCCCACTAATACAAAAAATATCTACAGAAACTTACCAGTCCCATCTGCATGTTTCTATTGGGAGGAGCATGGAAAGAGGATGATGTCCTTCTCTTTGTTAAAGGTCCTTTTAGTTTTCCTTATTCTACTATTGTGCTTTGAGCATAATTTGGAAAAGCAGAATATAAATAAACCTGATAATGATGATGATGCTAGACGTTTATAATGATTTCTTAGGTTTGTTAAAAAAAGAACCTTTGAATGTTTAATGAGGGAAAGATTCTTTGTGTGTGTGTGTGTGTGTGTGTTAATACGTGTATAAAATTTTGGATTAGTGTGTTAATCTGGAAAACTAATCAAAGCTAATCCTGGCTAATACATCAGCACTAATTGGGTCCTTCAATCAAGGTTAGAATTTGCTCATCAGCAACCCAGTGGAACGAGGAGTAAAGCATAACAAGCAATAACAACAGATTTAAGATTGGGACTGAGATGACTCGGTTTATTGGCACACAAAGCTTAATGGTACTGTGAAATTTAAAATTAAAATTAAAATAAAGCAAGTTATCAAAACTTAAAACAAATTACATAAGATAAAATTTAAATAAAATAAAGCAATGTGCATTAAAAATGCATTGGTTTAATAACAGCATGAACTAATAATTGCACTGACAAATCAATCATTTAGAGTAAACAATATTGTTAACATAATCTCCTAACTACTACCAGCCCATCTAGTTCAAAAGCATTTCTTAATTCTCTAGCACAGTGGTTCCCAATTAGCTAAGAACTGTGGATCTCCTCTTTTTCAAAAGCCAAGCCATGGACCCCTACTTTTGAAAATGTTGATACCTCTGTGGTAGTTTTTGTGAATGCCACCATACATGTCCCAGTGCCAAACTGGACAAGAGTCCAGCTCCACATGGAATATCCCATACAGTTGACAGGTATGTGCCACGGACGGCCTGGGTGGGTTACCAGTTGGGAACCACCCTTCTAGCACATTAGATTATAATAAAAGTAATAGTTACCAGTCCAAGGGAGTATACCAGGCCCATTGGCCTTCAGCTGGGCAGAAGCACACAAAACTGAGCAAAAAGACAGAAGGAATATAGAAGCAAAACAATCCCCATAAGTCTTTATATACATTTTATACCCTTCAGGAATGGGAGCAGTTATGTAGGGACTTTTAATCTTTGACCTTAATTTCATTACTCATATGTGCACACCCACATAAGACTTATTCCGCAAATTACTAGGGAGAAGGGAAAAATGTGACTTGGACCCTTGCTTTGTCAGTGGTTTTCCATGCCAGGCCCTTTAACAGACTTCACCACTGACTTGCAAAAACATGCTATACTCTGATTTTAGTTTCACTGCCTTCTGTTCTTATCGTGCTTCAGGATGCCAAGGTTTCACATACTGGGCAGTGAAATCTAGCAGAAAGGCCCAAGCAGTGTGCACAGAAATGACCCAGAGTTGTTCACTTTGATCCATCATGGCTGCTCCAGCCTAGGAACTGTGATTTGTTGTTGTTGTTTAGTCGTTTAGTCGTGTCTGACTCTTCGTGACCCCATGGACCAGAGCACTCCAGGCACTTCTGTCTTCAGGAACTGTGATACTGTACTTTAAATGGTCAGGGCATCCCCCAAATAATTCTGAGAGATTTAGTTAGTTAAAGCTGCTGGGCATTGTTAGGAGACCCCTATTCCCGCCCTAGAGCTTCAATTCTCAGAGTGGGTTAACAATTAATCCATCATGACAAAGAAATCTGGCAACTGTAGTCTGGGGAATAATGGTCTCCTAACAACTCTCAGCTTTACAGTACCTAGAATTCTCTGGGCGAAGTCTGTTTAAAGTGGTATCATAGTGGTCTAAATGTATTGTGTGAATGTCAACATTCTGTGGATTTTAAATTTGCTGTAGTTGCTGATTCCCCAGCTCACCAAGGTCCAGATTAACAAAACGTTCTCTCTCTCTGTGTGTACGTGTACACAGATATCAAGAAAGAGAGGGAGAAGGAGTGCTACACAGCAAAGCTATCTGAGTATTGTTCCAGCATGTATTGCCCATTGGGGAGTCATTACAATCACAGTAATAAAGAGCTCATTAATTTCAGTGGGACTCTTTGTACTATCAGCATAATTTCTCTATATTGCACAGTGCTAGTGTTTCTGAGTATATATGAAAATTAGATGCTATAAAAATATTTGTCACATCTCAAACAACTGTTGGGACAGATCATAAGGAGTTTCATGTTTTTTTATTGTTCTTTATATCCCCCTCTTTTTATGAAAGAAACCAATCCTGTGTGTTCATAAACTATAATTAGCAAATGATAACAATCATGCAGATCACTTCTGTGTTCATTATTAAAGAAAAGATAACTCTATCATTGAAAAGATCAGTTAAGTTTGTTTTTAAGTAAGAAAGATAAAAGCCAGCTATCAAAAATAGTAAATAAAAATGCTGAAAATATGAATTAATTCATGATGGCTAAATCTCAAACTGTGTTAAGCTTATGTTAAGCAAGGTCAACAAAAGTTACATTAAATTAGTAGGCAGTTTCTCCATATCCTATTCCTTTCCCTACTATGGTTTTGTATTATATGCAGAGAACAAACAAAATCATGGGAAGAAATATTCATTAGTAGCCAGACTGGTAAAAGGCTGTCATGCTCTATGCTTTACTGTGACTTGTGCTAACTTTCTGGCTGCAATTGCATCAGATGAATAAGCTTATTTGCATAATACTCAGATATGCATGCCACTCTTCATTACCAATAAAACCATATCACAAATAAGGAATACGGCATTAAGCGGATTACTTTATTCATAAATCACATTCAGAAGGCATGCAGCTTAATTTGTCAACATGACAGTCTCAACTGGCTCCTGGCATTGAATCTTTTATATCTCAGTTGTGTGAGCCACTGCAAGGACTGTTGGACTGCCACAACATCACCACATGTGGATGTCTGCTGGCATCCCAGGCTGATGCAGAACTTTATTCTGGACAGATTCTGCTGCCACCAAATGCAGCAGCCACCCAGAGGACCAAGGTAAATGGCATAGGATGCTTGCTCTTCATGTGGCTGCAATCCAATAAGGGGAGCTGAACCTTTCTCCTCCCTTACCTTTCCTCCACACAGATTTGTCATCTGGACAGCTCCACCCCCAGCCCAATGAAACTTGGGTAAGCAGAAGAAATTCACTTTGGTTCCCAATGTAATGCAGACCTACACAGTTCACACTTCCCGAAGCAATGCATGGAACTGAAACACTGCTAACCTTTGAAATTCACACTTCTCTGCATTGTGTGGTACAGGTCTCTGACCCAAAAATATGGGCAAAATTGCATATATTAGGAGAATGTGCACATAAAAAAGCTATTAGTGAAAAGGCATTATATTAGGGGGGAAATGTAGGAAAATGTGTCTATTAGGTGAAATTGCATACAGAAACATGTATACTCAGATAAATGCCCACTAAACTGCTGCTGATTCCTGCCACACCTACCCTGAACTTAAAATAGATAACAAACTCATATGAAAATTTGGTGAACTCAACCTAAGATTGGGGGGGGGGGGAATGAGCAACAGAGAGAAACTGAAAATGATGGATTTAGCCATCCCTATACCACCTGGATCTGTTGGATTAAAAAATGACCAGGTCAATAGATCACATAGCTAAGGAAGGGAGGCAGAGGGGGAGGGGAGGGGGGCTGAATTATGTTAAAATTAGTTGTTCCCATTTCCCAAATTCCTCACTGTCAAAAATACAGCATGAACATTGATTGAAACACCTGCAATTGATGTTGCTGATCTGTATGAAAATCAAAGCATTTTCTGAGACAATTCAGTACAACACATTTTACCATCTCAAAGAATGTATATAAATGCTGTCTCCAAGCCAAGTGTAATTTGGAGCCAGTGAAAAAACTCATATTCTTCGGGCAGAGAGAGAGAGAGAGAGAGAGGCAGGGAGGGAACTCTCCCCCATTTTTTGACCTCTACATAAGTAAAACTAAACTCTGCTGTGTTGGCCATGCTGAAAAAAATAGATTATAGTAAGTTCATGTGTATTGCACAGCATATCGGGAGCCACAAAGATAAAGATAATGCACATCTTCCAAGGTGACTCTCTCTACCTTGAGTAGATGGCAAGCTGTTATTTCCTCTACATCAAATCAAGGCTGACTGCTGATGCAGTACAACTCACAGAAGAATGCAAGCATTATGTTGAAGGGCGGGCTATTTCTTTGGCAGGAATTTGATGCTCCATGCAGCAGAAAACTTTAGTTTTGAGGAGAAAAGAGGTGAAGGTTGTCAATGTGCCATTTATTTATGGATTGTGGCATTTTAAGCCTAGCACTGATGTGTTTTTCAGAACGTATGTGAAAACGCAATCTCAAGGAAGAGCAAGGCGCATCAGAGTCCTTGTATGGTTGGTAATGTGGTTTACAGATGATGAATCTAATCTAAGGTATATCCAGGAAGGATCAGCAAAAGGGATACTGCCCTTGATCCTAATTTACAGCTGCCAACCTTCCCATATAATACAATTTCCAGTGCTTTTTAAACTTATGTGGGGATGCAAACTTTGCCCGGTAACTGAATCTAATGTAAGGTTCATATCATATAAAACTTAAGAGGGATATTTTGCTTTCTTGTCAGACATTTGGGCTGCAGCCCTGTATAGACTTATCTGGAAGTCATGGGCCCATTGGACTCAACTGGTCTTTAGGAGGGCATGTGTAGAATGGGAAGATTACTGTTTGACAGCCTATCAGGAATTAGAGATATGGTTAAAGAATATTTGAAACAGATCTGTGGTCTCTGCTTCCAGCACCCCACTCAGTGGCGGACCTTGGGGTCTCAAACGTCATCAGCACTCTGTGCAACCTCAAAATTCAGCACCTGTCTCCTTGCATTTTACCTCATAATTGCAGAGCCTTCTGCAGCTTCCTCAAGGTTCCACACCCAATGCAACCAAACTGGTTGTGCTCCCCTAAATTCACCTTCGACCAACTAAACCATGGGTAGGTAAACTAAGACCCAGGGGCCAGATCTGGCCCAATTGCCTTCTAAATCCGGCCCACAGACAGTCCTGGAATCAGCGTGTTCTACATGAGTAGAATGTGCCCTTTTATTTAAAATGCATCTCTGGGTTATTTGTGGGGCATAGGTATTCGTTCATCCCTCCCCCCAATATAGTCTGTCCCCCCACAAGGTCTGAGGGACAGTGGACCGGTGCCCTGCTGAAAAAGTTTGCTGACCTCTGAGCTAAACAACCTACCTCCTTTCCCTTAATGTCTCTCTCACACAATTACACTGCTAAAGGGACCTTCGTTTTTTGCCTCTGGGGGTCCCTGGAACAACTCAATACTGGCTCTGTGTTCACAGTTCTGGAAAGAAACATTACAGATTCTTTAACTTGATATGGTCAGGAAATGTTCATCAGGATATTTTACATAAATAGGAATTTACTGTAACTGTGTGATCCTATGCATGTCTACTCAGAGGTAAATCTCCTTTATTTCGGTGGGGCTTATTCCCAAGAAAATGAGCATATTATGGTAGCCTAAATGTATAATATGCCACTGCAATCGATAGATTGGTTCAGTTAGCAGTAGATGGAACTAGATAAGAAAGAGTATTTAAAGTTGTAGATATAGTTGTAAATACTTAATGTTGGGGGTGGGTGGGAATGAGGAACAGAGGGAAACTGAAGGGAACATTCTGCTAAGATAGCTGAGTTTTATTTTAAGAAAGTTAGTAAATATTTTTGTTCTAACAGTCCACTGAGAACTGAATTAGGTAGCATATGTTTTCTTAAAAGCTACTGCACAGATTAATCCTTCACTGCTGTTGATTGTTTGATCTGTGGTTTACACGTGAAATTTAAAAATTATATGTTTTTCAAGTTTTTATTCGGTGATGGAGCCAAGTTTTTGTAGGGTACAAATCTTGAAATGAATGCATGGAATGTATATGATAGTGGATAATCAAATGTCAAAATAAATAGGCAGAGGCTCTAAGAACGGAGCTAAGTTTCAAACTGGAAATTATCCATATTAAGGAGGATAAATAAAGATCAAGCAGAGCAATAGGATATGATGCTTTGTCTCCAAGAGAGTTAACCATTAACATCATCATCACCATTTATTTATATGCCACTTGTCCACAATATGTTCAAAGAGGCTGCTAGAACAATAAACAATCATAATATCAAGCACTCATAATAGTTTGTTTAGGGAAGCTTTTAATGTTTGATGGACTATTGTATTTTAATATTCTGTTGGAAGCAACCCAGAATGGCTGGGGAAACCCAGCCAGATGGGTGGGGTATAAATAAATTATTGTTATTTTTGTTGTTGTTGTTGTTGTTGTTATTATTATTATTATTAGTCAAAAACATGTCCAAGATGACAAAAACATTAAAATTTTAAACTTTCCATAAACATATGATTAATATATCTGTCATAAATAAGGGCAATAATAAATATCCACCTTTAAATAAACAAAAGCTTTTCACAGCTCACTAAGGCATTGGTAAAGGATATATCTCAAGAAGTCATGCTCTCTAACATTACATGGCTAAGGAACCCTTAGATCAAGGGTGGCTAACATGTGGTCCTTGGATGTTGCTAAATTCCAGCTTGTAACACCATTTCTAGAATAGCCTGATATTACTCTGTCATTCTCAGCAAAAAGGCAAAAGAAAGCACAGAACACCCTGCAAAAACAGAATGTTGACAACATGCAGATGCCAAATGTTTGTCAATCTGGAAGGTTTGGTATTTAATTATTACATTTCTATATAACAAAAGTTTTCTAGGTAGCTCACAAGGCAAACAACATTAAAATACAATATAGAACAATAAAAATTATAACATATTAATTTTAAAAATGAACTAGAAGTGAAACACAATTTGAAATCAATTTAAACCTGAGACACCCAGGTTTCTTAAAAGGCCTAGGGGAACAGCAACAACCAGTGCTGATTTATCCTATCTGAAGCTCTGTTCCTTTTTCTTAATTTACAGAAAGGAACTCTCACTGCTTAGTCTCCTTCCAATATGTTGTTTTCAAATCCCTGCTGCTCACATGTACCTTCTGCCCTGCAGTAAACTAGGCAGATATATTGTAGTGACTTTGCATACATTTTTCACTGGATAGCCAATCCAACATTGCATCATTAAGGCACCAGATCTTGGCATTTCCCAGATTGTCAAATGACTAAAGATCTTTTAGAGCCAGATTTATATTACACTTTCTGAGCCACTATGCCCTCGTCCCATCTGCAGTGCATGTCTTTTCACTATCTATGCCATTGGTTTTTTTCCAAAGGCATCTGTTATTGTCAGGTAGAGCTGTGGCTCTGTTTGTGGGAAGCACAGAACAGACCATTCTTATTAAACACCACACTGTTTTCTGCCTATAAACTGGCGCACGTTCCATAGCTATAAATCAGGATTCCATGTTGGAAGAAATCAGGAGTGGAAAGGCGACAGTTCATTGGCACATGATAACTGGGGTGGAAGGATGGGAGATGTCACAATTTGTGATTGCAGCCATCGGTGAAATGCAAGTAACTCAGAGGATTGGAAGATAATGTGTGAAAGAAAAGAAAGCTTGATTAGAACATGACTTGCACAGTGTTTTGTTTTCTGTCTTCCTTTTCATGTGTTCCCTAATTAAATGTATTATGTGTTATAAAGCAATATGCACAAGTTGGAGCACCTCTTCTGGCAAGGGTAGCCAATGGGTCAGATATTACTGGACCATGACACCTATTATCTCTGATCATTAACCAAGATGGCTGGGCTTGGTGGGAGTTGAACAACATCTGGTGGGCCACAGGTTAACCGCCCCGATCTTCACAATTTCTTCTTCTGTGAGGAATTCATGTTGCAGCAATTAAGATTATAGATTTGGCTGGCACATTAGCTGACTATAATGTCTTTAAAAATACAAATGGTGGCTTTACCCATGGTTGTCTATATACCATCACTCATTTTATTAACAAAATATTTAACCATAATGCCAAACATGCATGGACCAAATATTAAGCCTAGCCAACCTGTCACTATCATTGTTGTACCTGTGGTTTAATAAATATAATTACAGTTCAGTTGTATGCCTGAAAGTATGTGCACTCACATCTCTAAATCTTAAACCCAGGAGGATAAATGTAAAATTGAAAGAATTAATTTCATGCAAATATATTTTACTTCATCCAGATGTCTTAGATGCTCCAGGTTAGGGGAAAATAGCTAAGATGAAAGATCCTTCAGAAGCAGCACAATGTCAATGATAGTTTAATTAGGGGGGGAAATAATTTGTAATCCCACAGACACGAGAGATGAACTAAATGCCAATAAAGGGAATCTGAGAATAAAATTAATAGACCTACTGAAGAGGCAACAGTAGCATAGACCTTGAAAGCATCAGTTTCTAGCCAATAAAAATCAGTTATCTGCTTGTCTAACTGTTATCCTTATGCATCTGATTAACTAAGGTGAAGCAAGGTATCTCCAGGGGCTTCTCTCGGTGAAGGACATACTGTATATGCTTTAAGACAGGTTATTTGTTTGCCCTTCTTAAGGAGCTGAAAATTCTACTTCTGTCTGTAGGTTTATGTTGTCCCCACTGGGCATTCCGTCAGATCCAATCATCCTTATTTCATTACTTAAGCTTCTAGAGAGTTCTGTCCAGAGACGTACACTTCTAAATGTCGTTGCTTCTAAGGCATTTGCTTTATGAAGCAAACAAACAAGAAGGATCCCCCCCAAAAAAAATCTACTTGTTGAGAAATGTATTATACTTTAAATATTCTGAAATAAACAAACTGCTTTAAAAAAATAAAAGTAAAAATCTTGTCTGCAGTGGCTATACTCCTAGAAGCCTAGAGATGAAGCAAAGGTTCAGTTTCACGAGGATTTGTATTTTGAAGTATTTGAAGGCCACCATGGTCACTTCACATCTTATATTTGAGAATTTTTCCTTCAAATGAAAAACAGCATGGAAACAGTGGGGAGGCCAGTGTGTGGCAATGAAAAGACTGTTGGTTTTGAAGGATGTGGGAGATCCTGGTTGAAAAACCCACTCACACACAAAATTCAGCATATAGGCTCTTGGGTCACTCATTTCCCCTTAGCCTCACCTGTCTCAGAGGGTCAGTGTGAGGATCACTGAACAAAATAAGAACTGTGAAGTTCTTTGAACACTGAACTGTCTTAGAGGAATGAGAATTAATCAGGAAGACTGTAGAAAAAGGATGAAAATTAGGAAGTGATGGCTGAGCTCATGTTGAAAGGAAAACCTACTCCCACATTATTTTTCCATGAGTATCAGCTAACACAGAAAATGGTTGGGAAGCAGGAATAGTTTGGTGTGCTAGTTTATCCCAACAAATACTTACAGAAGTAGGTATAGTGCATGGCAAAGGGTAGGCTTCCTATCATTTTTAAAAAAAAAGTACAGAAGCAGTGGGGAACCTGTGGCACTTTAGCAGTTGCTGGGCTGCAACTCCTATAACCTCTTGCTTGCTGAAGTTGACGTGAGTTGGAATCCAACAACATCAGGAGGGCAACAGGTTCACCAACCCTGAAATGCTCAAATGGCTAGTCTGCACAGTCCAACATATGTGGGCAATATCCAGTGATGTTCAGGGACTTCTGACTGTCCAACAGAAGTTCCCTTCCCTTTCCTCTCCCTGCACGGTCCTCCCCCTGTTCCCTGCCAAAATATAGTTCACCAAAATAGTTTTGCAATGTCAATATAGAAAGTGTTTCATTTTAATAGCAAAGTGCAGCCAGGGGTATGACAAGCTAGGACCGTTTAATGGCATATCCACAAATGCAAAGACGATCCTCACTGTCTCTGTGATGTCTCTGCTATGTACTGATAGCTAAAGGAGGACACACATCCGAGTGAGGATGATGTTTGATTTAACTTGCACATGAACACCCACAAACTGGTGCCTGACACTCAAGGATGGCAGTAAAAGGGAATGAAATGTAAAGATGCTACAAAGAATTTGAGATTCAGATCATCTCCAAATTGTGAGATTCAGATCATAAAGGGGGAAGATGTACTACTTTTAAAGCACCTGAATATGCATACTCACCTCCAGCAAAACATGACAATATTTTTTATTAAGCAATTTCTATCCCTAAGTTGGTTATTGTAAGCATCTGTAAAATATAGAGCACTTCAGAGATTCTTTGGTTCAATAAAAATTGTTTTCTCTAACAAGCAGTGATTATAACTAGCTCCCTGTGTTTACTTTTATATGGCTACATAAAATCTGCTTACCTTAGAAAAATCTTAATTGCTTCAAACTGTGTAAAATGTGGCATGCGATATATGGGAAATCTCATCATTATTTGTTGAGCGGGCATATTGGATTAACATCCTGATGTCTGTGGGGATTTTTTTTTCCTGTTTGCCCAACCTCAATTTCTACATTTATGTCTTGTGATATGTAATATGAGCTTCTGTTTAGAAAGAAAGAGAGAGAAACCCCAGCCCCACCCCATGTCATGTGCAACTTCTTTCACATCCCTGGATCAAGCGGCCTTCTGAATCATGAGAGGCTCAAGTTACCTTTCGACTCCATTTCCCTTATATCAGCATCGGTTGATATGACAGCTATGACCTACCTGGATGGAGATAGCAGATAACAACAACAATGATGCAAGTGGATAATATTGTACAGCGTAACACTTTGGGGGCAGGTTTTTTTATTATTAAAAAAAGAGACTTAACATATCTGCAGAGGCGGAAAGGGTGAAGACATCAATTTTGCTCTTCCTTACCGAACATTTAGGGGAAACTTGTACTCTATCCATCAACCGAGTGGGTCACTCAGCTGGCAAGCACCAAAGGTGCTGATCTCAGCAAGATAACCTTTTCAATCCATCATCATTTGCCGTAAATAGGATTCTGTTCGAAGTACAGCAGAATGATGAAGACAGAAGAACTACACTGCTGTGCTTTTGTAGGGCTTCACTTTCAGAAAAAGAAACCATTGATCACTCGGCATGCCCAGGTTTAGTGCTTAGCATTTGTACCCATGCAGGGATCTCAGATTCACAGGTATTAAAAGATGGCTTTCTTGTCTCTGTAGGAGCTTAGGTTTAAGAACAGAGGTATAGTCATGCTTTTATCCACCTGTGTAAAGGGTATTGATTTCAACGGGATGAAAGCATGTTGGGTTTATTGTGCGGCTGGAAGTAGGGGGAGAATTTTTTTTAGAAAGACATGCTTGTTGATTGTTGAGTAGGGAGGAAATATAGAGGTGTGCCATTCAGACGCCAGAGACAACCACTGAAAACAACCTTGCCCTTTGGAGGAGTTTGATTTAATTCCCCTGAGGAAGGGAATCAACTACTTTTCTATCATGCTGTTCCTATAAAAAGATGTAATGGGGCAATCTTGGAATGGTAGTCCTGGGAGGAGCCTATGAACTCAACCAACAAGGCAGTTCTTATTGAATTTGGCTTTGAGTAGCATTTTAAAAACAAGGGGAGGAAATTCCAGTGATATGGAAAATGGCACCATGAACAAAGTATGGAAAATGGCACCATGAACAAATGGGACATATTAGCCAGGGATGGGAAACCTCAGGCAATGGGGCCAAATGTAGCACATTGTCTGTCATACACACACCCTCCCAAGGCACCCCCCCTCACTAACCTTGCTTTCCATTTTCATCAACTGTTTGCCCGGCTGGAATGTGACTTAGCACTCTGCAAAGGCCACTTGCTTGTCTGGATGGAGGATAAAGAAAAGACTGTTCTCTTTGTCCCACCACCCTCACAGGACACAAGAGAGGACCTTATTGGCACTGCTTCCAGACTTTGGAACTCCCTCCTTAGATAAGCTAGAGCAGCTCCCTCCTTATTGTGCTTCTGTCAGCAAGTGAAGACTTTTTTGTTCCAACAGGCTTTTGGTGAATGTGAAGAATCTACCGGTAACTTACTGTGCAAAGGTAACGTTCATCTTCACTGCTCTGAACACTTTTGCCTTTGCTTCTCTCCTCCTCACCACTGGTATATGTTTCCTGGGAGGTTGTCCAGAAGGGAATGTGGCCTCAGGCGGAAAAAAAGATTCCCCACTCCTGCTATATAAGTGGTGCAAAGAAAATCACGCTGCAGACAAATTTATTGTAAGGTGGAGTCTGTGAATTACTGGAATCTATAATTCCAAGGTAAGATACAATCATATGTCTTGTTTACGCGAACACCTTCCTTGACTTTAGGATGAAATAGTCAAGAAGACATTTTTATTATTACTCTTATGTGTACAAGTATGACATAGTTTGATGAAATTATGTTCAGTTAGCTTTCTCCACACCCCCACACCCCCTGGCCGCCACTTCCCTCTCTTTGTCTTTATGTATATCTTTATGTAACGTAGGTCATTTAATAGTAGTATTTTTCTTTTTTATTAAAAAAAATGAGTGGGGCAAGATGCCATTTTGACTTTCCCCCTCAGGTGTGTAAATGACTTAGGAAAATATTGTCCACTGATCCAAGCAAGAATACGCTCTCCATAAGTCATTGTAAAAAAGGAGGCTCATTGATTTATTTACATTTGCAATCATGCCTATCCCTCTGGCCCCGACAATAATCAATGTGAACAGATGAGCTCTCATCTCCAAGCAGCTAAACATCTGTTTCAGAGGGCATAATGGAATTAAAAGGGGCTGAGAAAAGGGCAAATATGACCACTAGACTCCACATAGCAGATATGTCACTAACCAGCATAATTATAAGATGAATCTTGGTGACTCATAATGCTTGTTTGAAACAAGAAGCAGGGAATTACAATCCCTCAAATTTCTCTCGGCTTGGGATATTAACAGAGCAATCCAAATTTCTTTGCAGTGGTCGTGGGGGTCGGAGTGGGCAGGAGTGTCCGTCCACCTACTGAACCAACTTCTGTCAGCCCCCACCAGTGAGACCATCAGTGAAGGGATTCTTGTTTCCTTCCATTGATGAAGAGCTTCCCCTGCCACCTACCAAATCTACATTGCTGACTCCAATGGGATCCCTGCCAGTACCAGTCACCAGAAAACATCAAAATGGAGTTTTCATGGAGCAAGGCTAAGCCCACCAGATGGCCCTGCTGTCATTGCATGATGGCACTAGGCACAATCCAGGGACAATGGTTGTGCTAGTTTCAGGCTGATACAGTGATCTGCCTGCAGTCCTTGTTTCACCTTGGCCACTGTGTGAAGCAGGGCTACAGAGGGAGTGGTGGCCCAGCCACCCTGTAAAGCCGGCCAGGCCGGGGGGGGGGGGAGCTTAGATTGCTCGCCAATTGTATTAATATGTTGAAAGTCCAGTTGCAAGGCAATGCCTGTGTTGTCCTGCAATTCAGAGATCAGAGTACATTCCAATAGCTTATGTGATCAGTTAAGGATAAATAATAAGCTTACCCCAATGAGAGAGGCTTGCCTGCCTCATTGCCCTCTGGGTGCAAGCCAGAGAGCTTTCTATTTCCCCCAAGCTTTTCAGATACAATTTTAACCCTGCTGACTATGCTGTTCTGCTTTTATGGCTTCCGGCTTTTATACACACACACACACACACACACACATTTACATTTGATTGTTTTATATTCTTTGTAATTGAAGAGCAGTATTGAAAATACTTCCAAGAGACCACTCTAGAAGCCCAGTCTGCCCACTAGCTTATAGTCTGCACATATCCTTATACTAATAGGTCTACAACCAGTTAAAGTAAGTTTAATTGGTTAATTTTCAATTGTTGTTTTTTGTCACTTAAATGATTTACGTATTGAATGAATTCCATAAGGATTAAACAAAGTGTATTCTTACATTGAGAAGCAGCAGTAAAGGCTAAAATATACGTTAGCCTTTTTGCTGGAATGTGTTTCTTGAGGGACCAAAAGGGGGACGAATCACGTTTTGATAAATAAATATCAAATTTCATACCATTACATATTTGGGAGTCAATCTGGTGTCCGGTGGCTTTGTATGGAAATGAGGTTGGGAGGTTGATGGATTTCCTTGCTTGATGTGCAATTGTTACCTAGTGGGGTTTTAAAACCATAAGTGAGCCTAGGTGAGGGAATACAGCTGTCCATGAAGGCACAGGTCAATTCTGCGTCCAGGGCAGCTGTCTACCAGCTTTATCTGGTACACTGGCTGAGACCCAACCTGCCCGCAGACTGTCTCGCCAGAGTAGTGCCTGCTCTAGTTATCTCCCGCTTGGACTACTGCAATGTGCTCTACATGAGTCTACCTTTGAAGGTGACCCGGAAACTGCAACTAATCCATAATGAGGCAGCTAAGCTGGTGACTGGGAGTGGCCACCAAGACCATATAACACCAGTCCTGAAAGATCTACATTGGCTCCCAGTACGTTTCAGAGCACAATTCAAAGTGTTGCTGCTGACCTTTAAATCCCTAAATGGCCTTGGCCCAGTATACCTGAAGGAGTGTCTCCACCTCCATCGTTCAACCCAGACACTGAGGTCCAGCTCCGAGGTCCTTCTGGCAGTTCCCTCACTGCAAGAAGCAAAGCTACAGGGAACCAGACAGAGGGCCTTCTCGGTAGTGGCGCCTGCCCTGTGGAATGCCCTCCCATCAGATGTCAAGGAAATAAACAACTATCTGACTTTTAGAAGACATCTGAAGGCAGCCCTGTTTGGGGAAGTTGTTAATGTTTGATGTTATTGTATTTTTAATACTTTGTTAGAAGCCACCCAGAGTGGCTGGGGAAACCCAGCCAGGTGGGCGGGGTATTGATTATTGTTGTTGTTGTTGTTGTTGTTGTTCTCCAGGCAGAAGGCAGTGTGAATACTTGGCAGTGGTGAATCTACAAGTGTAGAAGGAGTGCATTCCTCTCGCCTACCTCCTGATCTTATGCTATAGATCCACCCCCAACATTTGCTGAGACAAAATCTTGTTCAACAGTAATTCACATTAAAAAGCAGTCAAAGCTTTAAAACTTTATTAGAATACTAAAGGAATTTTATTGTATCAGATTGCTAATTACTTTGGAAATAAATGAGTTCAGCTTTCTGGGTTGCTGTTTGTGTATTTCCGTTAGACATACTGTTGCAATCCCCTGTATAAGCTGATAAAGACAATTCAGGCTTTCTTCTCTCTCTTTCTTTTTGTAATTACAACGGAGAAAGGTAAGGTACTCCCAAGTAAATTTTCTTTCAAAGGAGACTCTACTGACACTGACATGATTGCATTCCAATATGTTTGCTTTTAGAATTTTGCACATTAATTCTTTCTGGAATGCTAAAGACGTCAGGAATCAATGTAGTCTAAGCTGCTGCAATTTTTAAATGGGAATTTGTAGCTGAGGTTCTTGTTTATGAGCAGTTTTCCCCCAAAATTAAAAGTGTCAGGTTTGCAAATGGGAAGCAGAAAGGACAACTTTGTTCTCTGTTTCTCCATAACTAAAACTAAAGCTTCTTTATAATGCATTGACAGCTCATCTTTCTAAATGGGCTTCTTCTAAAGGGAGGGGGGTGGACCATAAATTTTTAGTCCATATCAGGAATGCAAGTTTATTAAAAGAGAGCCAAGTGCTTTTTCAATGATGTAAATGCCATTATCTTTTCAAATGGATAAAACGGTATTTGGGCATGGCAATTAAAGCCTTCACAACAGCAGAAGAGAGAGACTTCATTTAAAATATATTCATAGTTCAAAATTACACTAATGGGTGAAAGCATGCAATTGGAGCAATGTAGAGACCAAATAGCCAAGGAAATGCAAAATTGAGCCATTTCTGTTCAGACAGCCCAGTTTTCACTCCTTGTTGTGACAGGAGGAAAGGAGTGTAATCAAGAGCTCTGCTGAATTAAGAAGGGGATACTAGCCAATTAAACATATTTCTCAATTGTAAATTCATTTCTCCACATTTATGCAGCAATTTGCCATTTAAAAAAAATTCTCATGAAAATTTGCAAGCATTTTAGTGTTAATTTCTCCCAATAAATACATTTTAATGCATTTTTTTACTAATATACACATTTTGGCAAGCAATTGTCCCTAAAGTAATGTATTTTTGCTATTTTCACTTAATATAATTTTTAAGCTGTGACTAATTGGAGATGTCTGGGTACACTACAAAATATAGGGTATAACTCTCAAATGCTTTGAATATCTGTATCAGGGAAATTGCTTTAAAATGACGGCTAGGTGCTGCATACTCAAGCGAAGATAAACATGAAGCATAATTCTAGTTACTGGAAATGTATTATTTCTATAATACCTGGTGGACATGTCCACCATAAAACTTCCATAAAAACTGGAGAAAGGTAAGAAGCTTAATGAAAAAGATAAATTATTATATCGGATTGGGTTCATTACTTTTATTTGTATGCTCACAGAAGCTATTATAAGAGAATTTTGAATTAGCTCATGATTTCATACGACTGCAAGAGTTCTATTCAGTGCCAGATTTACATATAAGCTAAACAAGCTATAGCTTAGGGCCCCACTTTCTTGGGCCCCCCCAAAATTACTTAAATATATAATTTAAATATATAATTATTAAATATACTTCTTGTTAATTGTATTTCAGTTCAACAATTACTTTGATAAAATACATATTTTGTTATGTGTAAATGGCTTTGGATACCTATTAGGTCCATAAATTACCATAGAGCATATATTCAACAGGAAAGACAGTGACAACGTGTTGTTGACAAAGGACAGCTGGACATATAAAGGGCCCCATTACCTTCAGTAGCCTAGGGCCTCATCAAACCTAAATCTGGCCCTGGTTGTATAAGGTATTATGGGAAAGGTTGGTGCACTCATTGCTCTTCTCCATCTGTCTCCATGCTGGGCAACAAACTGGGCCTCCGGTGAGTCTGGGACTTTTGTCTCACAGCAGCAGTGCAGTTCATTTATCACCATCACAACCACACCTACCCACTACACCTTCTAAAATAAAAACACTGGACTACACTTCAGAGATATAATGCACCACTCGAATGCCCCACCTCCAGTAAATCAGTGCAACAACAGTTACTTTGCCGAGCTGATGTAACTGATACTCTCTCAACCACAGCTACGCCAATATTGGTATAGTAATCTTTATCTGCATTAGTGCTGGCAGGGTAATTTTCTAAACTCATGGGTAGAATCACTTGGCGGGGTTGTCAATGAAAAAAGATCAGTCTTAGAAATATCCTGAATCTCCATTTCTGTTGCTACCTTTGTTCCTGGGGTACCTTTGCCTAAACACAGCTGCGCTAAAATCCAGTGTCAGGGGTTCAGGGAGAGAGGCACAGATGAGGGAGGAGACTGAGAGCGAGGGGGAGCGAGGATACTTGAATTATTTTCTGTTGGGCAGCAATTATTTCTCCACTTGGGAAGACCAGCAGAAAAGTCTTTAAAATGAACCAAGAAGTTCTCTATATGGGTAGTGGGTGTGTTGCCACAGTCTCCCTTCCACCCAGTTGGCTAGATCTGCTTTCCTCAATGTCAGCCACTGCTATGATTTCACTGGTTAGCTAAAAGCACTGAAAGGTGGGTTCATATCTCACAAAACAAACGAGCAGAATAGGGCCTGCATGTTTGACTAACATCTTCGGTTCTATAAGACCTAAAAACTTACTGAAAAAAGTAGGGATGTAAGGAGGCAGCAACTTTTTGTCCCATTGGTAGCCTTGTCCTGCAAGAATTTGTCTAATCCTCTTTTAAAGCCATCCAAGTTGGTGGCCATCACTGACTCCTGTGGGAGTCAGCTCCATTGTTTAACTATGCACTGCATGAAGAAATATGTTCTTTTATCTGTCCTGAATCTTCCAACATGTAATTAATTGTATAATTAACTTCAGTACATTTCAATGGAACGTAAATGTCAAAAGAGAACTGTCAAAAGCCATGCGGAAAAGAATGTAATTTTTAAATGTAACATTCATGGACTGAAACCCCCTACCCAGTTTGATGAGTATTGATTTGCCACATAGTGGCTGCTCTCCCCCAATATCCTGGCTCTTGCCTTTTTGGTTCTGGGTAATGGGCAACATTGGGTCTCTTGTGCTATGTTTGTTTCGAACCTGTTTGAAAGATGCCTGATCTCTGTGACTTCCTCACCTTGTTTTTTTAGAATAAATGTGTGGATTATAATTGCTTGTCACATTGGCAATTCATCATTTTGCCTACCTGGAAAGTAATCATGAGTTTAATGACATTGATTGATACCTTGACAGAGAATGCTGGAAGGATATTAATATTAGTTGGTAAAAACAAAACATAACCCATCACCCAACTCCAAACAGCACACCTTTAAAAAGTAATACTTACTACACCTCTATAACTTTTTTTTGAGAGAGATGAGAAATAAAAACATAACAGAAATAAACTATACCCTTGATCAAATATAAACCCCACCCCCACACCTGCATATATATCTGAAATTTAGATATACAGATTATTCACAATGAGGTGAATGAAAAGGAGTGGTGGCATAACGTATAAGTGTCTTTTATATAGAAAAATAGATGGATGATAACACATGCCTAGAAAAATAAATCAGAGGGCCACTCTTCTCTTCTCCTTTATGTCGCTGCTTGAATGACACTCTGAATGACTGGCCAGTTGGGACTGCCATTGGCTTGTGTCCAATGCAGTGATAAGTGTCCCATTGCATGATGGGACTTTCTCTTACACAGACACTACACCTTCCCCAAATCTACTCTGAGTGAACTCCCACAGGTGGCACGTGAAGGAGGAGAAGGGGGAAAGTCCCGTTGCACAAACATATGTGCTTCACCCAGAAGCACTGAGGAGAATGGTGGTCCATGGAACTACTAATTGTAGCTTCTCCGGTGCAGGTGATGGCAGAGCTGCCATAGTTAAAGAATTCAGAAAGAAAGCTGCTGTTGGTTACTGCCAATAACTACCACACTTGGGCCAAAATCCAAACCTCTCCACCTGGCCCAAGGGATGTTATGAAGTGGCAGGGATACTGTTGCTTTACCATTCATACCTTCCCCCAAAGAACCCTGGGTACTGTAGTTCAAGGATGCTGTGAATTATAGCTCTGTGAGGGGGTCTTCTGGCAACTCTCAGCATCCCTTAACAAACTACAATTCTCAGGATTCTTCGGTTCAAGCCATTATTGTTCAAGTGACGTAACTGTGCTTTAAACGTATGGTGTGGATTGACTGTGCTTCTGCACATGTGGATCTGGGCCCAGCAATGGCAGATCAGGAGATAAAGTGCACACTACCCTACTTCCCCCTACAGTTCTCTATAGCAGGTTTTATTTTTTTAAGAAAGGTCACTCTGTTGCTTTGGTAACTCACTGGAAGTACTGCGGTTCACTTCAGTGGGATGTGGAAAGCACCCATTATATCTTGATGAGTGGGGAAGGAGTTATAATGAATTCTGATTTTAATGACACTGTGGTAAAGTTTAACTCACTTGCAATAGCTTTGTTTTGGATATACATCAGTGAAACTTTGATAAGAATCTCCAGCTAGACGGCAGAGTTTGGCTGCTTTAATAAGACCAAAGCAATTTTCTGTGGGTAAAGGTGCCATAAACACACATCCCAAGCATTATTAGCTGCATGCCTGCAAGTGTATTATCCTGCAGGTAGGGTAAAGTAAATGAGAAATCAGGAACCCATCCAGAATTAATTGGAAACAAATTAATACTGCAGTTTTCTAGACCTTTTATATAACAGCTTTGTGAGCCAATTGCTGTGCTGACAAGTCTTTGTATCTTCATTAGCTGTGTACCATTTCCATGTAAAAGAACTTCTTAATTAATCAAATATTGATATAATGAACAGTGATACATATCTTTCCACCCTAACATAAAACTCAGAAAAATAACACAACACAAAATGTTTCATTTTTACGTTTGTAGACTGGGGCTATCAATACAGAAACCAATATATTCTGAATGTTACACAGGACTAAAGAACTGGAATATCCTATTTTTAAAAATAACTTAATTTCTCATGATCTCCTCCTTACCTGATATGACCACCTTTGGTTTTCATGAGATAATGGCAATAACGATGAAAATTAGAAATGACAACACTTTAAAAACTTGACTATACATTACATTAATTGAATGACTTTTTGCCACATGCAGAAAGGAGGTAACACTTTCCTTCCCACTCACAATCCTGATGAAAATTGCTCCCATGCTGCAGGCAGCAATTTGGGGAAAAGGTTTCATTGGCATTAAAGGGAGTTATTTTACTTGCTAACTCAGTGTGGGAAGTACAGTTTCCATCAGGATCATGACTGGGGAGGGAAGGGTTAAACCACTATTCCTGAACTGCCACATTTGCAATACAAATTTCCCCTCTCCCACCCAGGATAAAAAAACAAGCAAACATGTGTAGCTCAATGCATAGTTAGGCTTTAAAATAATTTACAAGGAACATTCCTTGTGTCTGAAGAAAGACCTGGCGGTGGTTGGAGGCTGGAATATCTTCTACTAAAAAGTTGAGAATTACTCCATCACCTCCATCACCTTCTTCAGATACCTCTGGTATCTGAAGAAGTGTGCATGTGCATGAAAGCTCATACCAAGAACTAACTTAGTTGGTCTTTAAGGTGCTACTGGAAGGATTTTTGTTTTGTTTTGTCCATCACCTCTGTGCATCACCAAATTTGATTAGTGTGAACTTCTAGCAAGGAATATGTTGGTGATTTTTCAGTCAATGGTGCTCCCACATTTACCGCACCCCAACTCCCCTTTGGAGAAGACTCAGTTGGTTTGTCCTGGGGTGGAGTTGAAGATTGGCCAGCTGAGGAGTTGGGCCAATAGGAAGAGAGAGTTGGGAGCAAGCCTTTATAAGCCATTCTTCTCCCCAAACATTCCAGTCTTTTCTTGAGTGTTCTGGCTCTTCTTCCTTAAGCTGTATGGGCTTTGCTAGTTTGGGAGTTGAGTAGGAATTCTTCTTTGGGGGGCTGTTTTGGCCTTGGGGTTCCCCTTTTTTACCTACTTCATTATGTTTGGAGTTGGGTGTTTGGAGTGGCATTTGTACAGGTTGGCTGTTAGTCCAGGCAGAAACACAAGATATGGTGGGATAAATAATTGAGGCCAAATTGTGTTAAGTACACTCTTTGGTCACACTGGGACTTGGGTGGCGCTGTGGTCTAAACCACAGAGCCTAGGACTTGCCGATCAGAAGGTTGGCGGTTCAAATCCCCGCGACGGGGTGAGCTCCGATTGTTTGGTCCCTGCTCCTGCCAACCTAGCAACTCGAAAGCATGTCAAAGTGCAAGTAGATAAATAGGTACTGCTCCGGCGGGAAGGTAAACAGCATTTCCATGTGCTGCGCTGGTTTCGCCACAAGTGGCTTAGTCATGCTGGCCAATGACCCAGAAAAACTGTCTGTGGACAAACATCAGCTCCCTCAGCCAGTAAAGTGAGATGAGCACTGCAACCCCAGAGTCGTATACAACTGGACTTAACTGACAGGGGTCCTTTACCTTTTGGTCACATTATACTGCCTTGTGTGGGGGCCACTGGGGTGCCCTTTATGCATGGCGTGTGAATTGGGGTGAATGCTGAGCTGGTGGGGCCACTGTGTGCTTGTCAAGTCCACATACGCGGGGTTCTTGGAGCAAGGAGGAAGTATTCCTTCCAGTCCTTTTCTCCGAGACCACAGGCACCATCTGTTAAAGTTGTGCATGAGTTGGGAGGACCTGATTCCTCCCATTTTAGGGAACCTACTTGGTCAGACTGTATTTTGATTCAACTATTTATGTGTGTTGGTTTGCAGAGCCTTTAAAGTGTTACATTGAATAAATGTAAGCTCTTTCACCACAGCATGGTCTCCTGAGTCTTCTGTTGGGTGCACTGGCCAAGTTTATGGCTGGTCCAGAACAACTTCTGTTGTCACTGAGAAACACCACTAAGGAAATGGCTCACTTTAGTGGCTGAATTTTAAACCAACACTGTCTTGGCTAAATGTGGTAGGAAGAGCTAAAATACTATCTGAGCCTTTAAGGCTGTGAAGAAACCATGCAGTTTTCTTGCGAGGGCACCAGAGATTTCACATGAAGTAGGAGAATAAACAATTTAATGAATAAATAATTATTGCATAATTAAAATGTTATTAAATCAGACTTTGATTTGCTGCCTGTGCACTGCCTATCTCTGAGGTCTGCTGTCTGATGATTGGACTAAATCTTCTGTGAGATACTTCTGTCTAGATACGTCTGTAATGATACCATGTATTCAGAGGTGAAGGTTTGGACAGGATAGATGGTCATCTGTGACTGGACTGCCTGCAAACAGTACACACTTACATATAGGAGAAGAAGTGAAGTTTTAAAATGTTGTGCTCTTTTAATCTAGTTCAAAAGTGAGGAACGTGTGGCTCTAAGAAGTTGCTGGACAACCACTCCCATCATTCCCCTGATCATTGGCCATGTTGGCAAGGCCTGATGGGAGTTGGAATACAACATCTGGACAACAACACAGGTTCCCCACCCCAATCAAGATGTTTACTACTGGGTTGAATGTTTCAGTGCCACCTCTGCAGAAACAATAAGAGATGCCCATACACAGTTTCTCATATAGAGACCATCATTCAGTGTGGAATGGTGTCTGGCCACTTCTCCACATATTATGTGCCCCCCAAACTTGCATGTGAGTCCCATATCACCCCAGACTTTTAAGCCTCACATCTCTGTCTCTTCTGCTCACTCAAAACTTAGCTGGCAGGAGCACTCAAAACTCTCCTATCGAGGCCACTTCTTTTCCCACAATCACTGCAAAGGTGAAACGGCAGTGCTCTGGGTGCCAGGGGCCCCAGACGAGTAGAACAAAATCATAGAATTGTAGAGTTCCTAAGCAAAGGAAGTGTGGATTTGCATGGAGATGTAGGCTGTAGAGTGGTAGACTTTTGTCAGAGCTTAAACATATGCAGTAAAAGTGACGCGGGTGGCATTGTGGGTTTAACCATAGAGCCTAGGACTTGCTGATCGGAAGTTGGCGGTTCGAATCCCCGCAATAGGGTGAGCTCCCGTTGTTGGGTCCCTGCTCCTGCCAACCTAGCAGTTCAAAAGCACGTCAAAGTGCAAGTAGATAAATAGGTACCGCACCGGTGGGAAGGTAAACGGCATTTCCGTGCGCTGCTCTGGTTCGCCAGAAGCGGCTTAGTCATGCTGGCCACATGACCCAGAAGCTGTCTGCAGACAAACGCTGGCTCCCTCGGCCAGTAAAGTGAGATGAGCGCCGCAACCCCAGAGTCGGCCACAACTGGACCTAATGGTCAGGGGTCCCTTTACCTTTGCTTTAAACGTATGCAGTTAGGAGCAGGGCCGTGCTTTTATCCCCACAACTGAATTATTTTCAGAAACTACATGCCATGAGCAGCTGTGAGAACAGAAAGCCCAATGTGTGAGCTCCTGCTCAAAGGCAGTGGCTCTATGCAGTCTGAACACCAGAATAATCTGGTGACCCAATTGCATAGAGCCCCTACTCATGTGCAAGTTCACCTTGCACAACTGAACACAGCACATGGTTATTGGAGGAGGGGGAATATGACATCAGAAGGAGGCCTAAAACTGCAGGCACATGCAAGGAATATGTGAACATGGCTCATGTAAATGTATTAGCAAGGTATTTTCCCCAACCTTCCCAGATACAAAGACAGAGTGAGCTTTCATATTCTATCACCTTAAACACAGTATATTTCGTTAATTAAGGACATGCTTACTGGTTCTCTTTCAGTTTGCATATGGATGTTGCTGTGCTTTTTGTTGCTGTACCATATTTTGATTTTTAACTAAGTCTTTCTAGCTTGAGAGACCCAGCTGTAAGTTGTATCCGGTTTCAGACAAGATTAACATAAAATATGACTGGGGCAGAATGTTGCCATTTCTCACTGTATAGAAGATCACCAAAGTCAAGTACATAACCCTCAACATACGCTTTGATTCTGCTGCTCTCATACCCTGGAGACCAGAAGGGTGAATTAAAGATGGTTATGTTTAAATCCTCACTGCAAGATACTTTCTGTATCTGAAAGAGGTCTACAGTGTAGCAGGAAATCCCACAGACATTTTGCTGCATGCTGGCTAATTGACAATGCTTTGCTGACATCTCAGACAGGACCTGCCCAAACACTAGACAGAATGAAATGACTGCCAGGGAGTTGATCATTACTTTTCACTTTATGGTATCTTCTACTCCCAAGGATAAGTGATTGTGGGAGCTTCTACTTCAGGTTTCAAAATAACTTAGTTAGCTTTGAATACTACGCACCACAGGATTTTGGGGAGGGGGTGGTGGAGAGTGTGGTTTAGGTATCAGGATAAATGTGTTTGGCCTGGTAGCATCGCCCAGAGTCAGAACTTTCTCTGCAATATCTCTTGTAGCACATAGAGATGGTCTATCATAGCTTTGCAGCTGAATCAAAGCACTGGAAAATTCCAGGGGCAACAGAAATTCCAAAGTAACTCAGTTGCTGAGATTCACAAGTGTGGGGAATGTAGTTATGCTTGTAGGCTTCCCACAGGCATTTGGTGTGAGAAAAGAATGCTAGACTAGATGGGTCATTGACCTTATCCCGCAGGCTCTTCTTATGTTCTTACAAATCATGATGGTCATGGTCCCATATTAGCAGTGGTGTATCTCTGAATACCAGTTGCTGAGGAACACAAACAGAGTGTCCCTGTGCTCATTTCCTGCATTAGACTTCCTGCAAGCATTTAGCTGGCCACCATGGGAAAACAAGATGCTGGACTAGGTTGGTCTTTGGTCTGATCCAGCAGGGATCTTTTTATGATCAATCATGGGTTTTTGGATTATTCATGACTTGGGGAATGAATGCCCACATGGACACTGATATATTTCTGGAATAACTTGGAGGAGTTTTCAGTTCACTTTAATTTCAAATTATATATTGGATTGTAAAGAATTTAAAGAATGACTTTATTCTATTTTTTTTTAAAAAAAAATATTTTCTCACAGCTGTAAGGTGATTCTTCAAAGTCCTTCACATATAAAACCTTTAGTTTGTGCAGTCCTTGGAAGCTACCCATAACCTTCTCTTTATACTCACAGGCCAAGCATCTATTGTAAACAGTAGATAAAAACCTATATCTTTCCTCCAATAAAAATACAATTTCTTTCAGTAGCTTTCTCTGAAAACCAGTCCTTTGAACACATACCTCCGTGAATTTTATAAAGGGAGATAAAGGTACGAGCTGTGGAAGATAGAAGGGATTTAAAAGACATAGAACAGCTCTTGAAATGATTTTTTCCCTTTTATTTGACACTATATAATTAAAATGGTGCCTTCCCCCCCTTTTTATTCTCCCTCCCCACTCCACCAGCCCCAAGCATCTGCAGTTTAATGGCTCCATGTAAGAGAGGCACTAAAACCATACTGCAATTTTTTAATCTGCAAAAACAAACCAGGCAAATCAATGGAGTGTAGTTACCTCCCAACGGGAGGCTCTTTTGTAATGACGGCTGCTTTCTCTGTCTGTGTGTTTAAGTAGAGTAGCTCGCAAGTTAGTTCATGCTGAAGATCAGCGGTTTGGGGGTGTTAAGTCAAAACATACAGGTGGATGGCTAAGAAAGGATTATTGTCAACTTGTCTAAAGATAAACCCACATATATCATCCCCATATCTGATGTTCTTTTTTTATTTATAGAGACGTTGAAGCTGAAAGAGTACAGCGTGCTAGGATGTGTCTAAGACCTTTCTAGTCCATATCAAGTCCTATAGCTAAAAACCCTGCAGAATTATATGTTAAAGGGTGAAGCTGAAAGCCTACCAGAGCAATATAAAGGCCATCAACAGAACGACTGCACCACAAAGGAGCTGAGCAAGGAAACACCATTGGTGTATTAAGCTATTTATCCCATTGGCGTCATCCTTACTATATTAGTTACGTTACAATGCTTAATTTTTGTATAAATGGCTGCAAAAGGGCAAATTTTAAAAAGAACATATGTGATGCCTTATTTCTGCTGCAGTTCTGATAATAATTCACATAACGATGCAAAGACAGGAAAACACTTTTAGCATGCCTTCTGATCCTGATTTGCAGAGAAACTGAAAATCATTATTTGCCAGTTCAAGAGAAACACAGAACTATAGTTGGCCTCAAACAAGACTAGAAGGTCAGGGAATTACCACACATGGTAGTAGGGTTGCCATATTTCACCCACAAAGTTGCTGACCTTTTCTCAGAAGATCCACAAATTGTTAAGTTTTTTATAAGAAACACACCAAAATTGGGAAGAAATCCAAATTGTTCAGCAACCCTGAAAATAGTGACTTTAACCTTTTTGAGCTGTTTCAACTGCTTTTTCCATTGTCTTGCCATACATCTGGGTTTTCCCAGACAAAATTCACCCGATGCCATTTTTACACCTGAAAACCAGGACATGTCAGGAATTTTCCTGACATGGTAGGAGTGGGGAGTGGGGAGAGGCTCATCAACTTCATGCTCACAAGACTCCAAACCATGGCTTAGTATTATGTCTTAAGCACTATAATATAAAATGCTATTTTGGGGTATCAAGACAAAGGAGTGGAATGATAGATTTAAAAAATATGCTGTGTGTACAAGCCACAGAAAGAACAATTCCAAATTTATTTGAAGAACACGAATCTGTTCTAATTCTTTAATATAATTTTTCTATTCATTTCCATACAATGAGAAAATGATATGAGGTGAGCACATTTTAAAGGTCAGAGCTTGTCACAATTTTGGAAGTGTTGAATATGCTTAAAATTATAGGAACAGGAATAAGTAATGAAGAGAGGGTGATTATACTAAATAAATGTGGCAATATTATGGCTGTCAAGGAAAAAAAAACTTGCTAAAGAATAATTCAGTAGAAAATTAATGAAGGCCTAAATCTTAATATTCATTGAATCATGCTGAATTGTGTTCTTTTGCTCCTTTGTATCGTGTATAAAACAGGGATCCAAACCATAATATAATGTCACGACGCTGGGCAAGGAATGTCAAGAGAGGGGAATTAACTATTGTCAAAGGTAGACTTGCAAGTTAGGAAAAGGTGTATCTATCAGTCCTACATCTCAGCTACTCCTAGGTGTGCACCCAATGAGGCAGTTATAGCAACAGAGAGGCGCCACCCCTGACCTCAGTTAATGTTAGGGTTGCCATAAGTTGTGAATTTCCCAGACGTAGCCGGAATATGGCAGTCGAAAGCAGTGTCTGGTCGGAAATCGCTGGAATCTCTGGGAAAATCTGGACGTAAGGCAAGCCATGTGGGAAGTATAGATTTTGCCACGTCGGAACTCAACAACTTTTGCATCCGGATTTTCACTTTTTGAAATATGGCAACTCTAGTTTATGTGTCACCTGAGCTGCGCACTGTTATTCTAAAGCACCAAAGCCGCAGCAAGCAAAGGCAGCACAGTCTGCTGCTTGTGGCTGGAAAGCCAAACAGGATGTTTGTGACTGTTGCCATGGGAACAAAGGGGCAGTCCATTCTGTACTGAGCACCGGATGTTAGCTCAGTGGGTTTGTCATATGACCTGTACAGGATGTACATGGGTGGAGTTATAGTCTCTCTCTGTATGTTGAAGAGTGCAGACATGTTTTCTGGATGACTGCTAGAAAGACACAAATAAAGGACATGTAGATACATTACTGTCTGTGTCTGATTCCCCTCCCTGGGGATATGCAGGGAGGAGGAGAGGAGGAGAAGCAGTTGGTGTGTTTTCCTCACAGCCTGAGGAAAATCGCCGGAACGGACCTCGTGTTGTTTATCCTGCCGGGAGACGCCGGAGGGAGGTCTAAGGAATTCAGCCGGTGCCTGATCAGATAGGCACATACCGATGACCGGGTAGCAGAATTCCAACATTGGTAGCAGAGGATGGTTCCTGTTTTCATCGCCCTCTGCATCAAGAAGTGGCTTCCATGGATGCCTGAGGTGAGAAAGCTGATTCTCTGCAGCCAGAAGCTGACCAGAGCAAGCTGGAAGCAAAAGCCACGGAGCCCAGGTATGTGATTTTCGGGCTTAGAAGAGTGGATGCAGATTGAGTTATTCTCTGCTTCGAGGGAGCAGCGTATGGGAAACAGCTCCGGTTAAAAGTGAAACCGCATACCAAACATTCCTGTGGTTTATTCTCCAAGGGATTGGAATGTACTGTTGCTAAGCGACGCCTTTCAGTGAAGGCTAATCCTCAGAGAGGAGAAGTGAAAGCAACAATGGAATGTTTTGACTACAAAGGCTGAGGAGCTCCTGGAAATTTCCAACGCAGCCAGCGTTGAGAGCTGCCAGGTGCACAGAGTGTAAACAAGCCAGCTATTGGATTTTAGAGGCTTGTGTTTTGAGAGTCAATGCAAGGACTCACAATGGATGCCAAGAAGGGGGGAGCTTTGCCTTCTCCGCCCCTTTTGACCAGTGACAATTATGCATCTTGGTCTATTAAGATGAAGGCCCTGCTGCAGAATCAGAGACTGTTTGACGTGATTGAGAACCCCATTCCTGCAGCGCCAACGCGTGCTTGGGAGTCACAGGATGTGAAGGCCAGAACGGCTATAATTCTGTGTGTGTCAGATTCGCAATTGATCCACATACAAGGCTTAGAGCACGCGAGAGATGTTTGGAACACGCTGCGAAGGACACATCAGAGAGATGCAGGTTCTTCAGCGTTGCTGTATTTTGAGAAGCTGACCAACCTGAGGCTTGCGCCTGATGGAGATGTTCAAGCGCACCTGACGGAAATGAAATTTCTGCGTCAACAGATGGTGGAACGCAATTTCCGTTTGCAGGAGGAAGTGTTTTGCTTTATGGTGATCAACAGCCTGAATCGGACTTACAAAACGGTTGCCAGTCAGCTGGGGTCCCTCCCAGCAGCTGATCTCACGTCGGAGAGGGTCTTTGCCGTGGTTCTTTGTGAACACGACAGACTTGCCGCCCTGGAAGTGAAGGACAGAGGGAGGGAAGAACGGAGTTCTAACAACCCCACTGCTCAAGCTACTGGAGGAGATGCTGTAGCTATGAACGTTGTCCGATGCTACAATTGTGACCAGACTGGGCATCTACAGCGGAACTGTACGAAGCCACGTCGGAACAGAGGAGCTAAGGCGAGCTCCACAAGGTCTGAGGCGTCAGACAAAGGTCACACCAAGCCAAAGGCAAAGACTGCAAAGGCTTTGATGTCGCTAAAAGCCACACCAGAAGCGGGAAATTTCTTTGTCATCGATACTGGAGCCACAGTTCACATGACAGGACACAGAGGACTATTTTCGTCGTTTAAGAAGCAAAGCTTCGCTGTACAACAAGCCAACGGTCAAGAGCTGGAAGCGACCGGAATTGGGACTGTGTATCTTAAAAGTCTGAACTTGACTATAAGCAATGTTTATTTGGTTCCAGAATTGAAGTACAATCTGCTCAGCGCTTCGCAGATTGCCAAGAAGGGACTAAAACTGTCCTATGATGATCAACACTGCGAGATCTACAAAGATGGAGAGCTGTATCTTTCTGCCAAAGAGAAAGATGGACTGTATTTGTTGACTTTTGATCAAAGTGATTACATGAAATGTAATTCTTGTGATTCTAACATGATTTCTTTTGCAGGTGTAGCTGAGAAGAACGCCAAGCAGGTGACCTCGAGGGGCAAAAGAGCATTTCAGCGGGTGTATGCTGATGTGATTGGTCCTTTAGAACCATCTAGAGGCAATGCAACGTATTACCTAATATGTGTTGATTCTTTTACAGGTTTTGTCTGGATTTATCTTTTGGAGAGACCGAAGGAAGCCTTAGAAAGGTTTAAAGAGTTTTGTGACAAGGTTAAAAGTATGCATGATGCTGACATAGATTGTCTTTGCACAGATGAGAAGCCAATTTTTCTTTTACAGGAGTTCCAGAGGTTCCTGAAGAAGAAAGGGATAAGACACAAACTTGCAGCTTCCGAAGAAGCTTGGAATAGATGTGTTTGTGTTAGGGTGAACAAAGAATTGCAAAAGGGAATGCATGCGCAATTGCTTAGTTCACATCTGCCACATGAGTACTGGGCTGAATCGCTAATGTCATTTTGTTACACGTGGTTGAGAAAGTTTTCAAAAGAGTTGGGATGTTCTCCTTTTGAGAAACTGTTCCACAGAAAACCTTCTGTTGCCCATTTCAAGGTTTTTGGGTCTCATGTGAGAACAGAAGCTCCAAGTGGAGTAAAGAATGCCAGAGGCATTTTTGTGGGTTATGAAAAGGGTCTCTACAGAGTAATTTTGTCTGAATCTGGAAAGGTGATTCTCACAAAATTTCTAGAGAGTGCTCCTGAACAGGAGAGAGTGATTGTTCACACATTTCCCACAGGTGAAGATGATTCTGATGATGATGATGATGTTGATTTTATTGAGTTCAGTAGTACTGATGATGACAGCGATAGCTCAGACAGCTCAGTTGTCACAGTCATTGAGAGGAAATCTCACACAATGACTAGACCCTCAGAAGAGGAGGACGAACCACTGATTAAGCTTAGTACTGGTTCTCCAGAGAGTTCAGAGGCTGAACCAGAAAGCAATGAAGAGCAACACCTCTTACGTAGGTCTGAGAGAGCAACGAAGGGTGTACCACCCAAGAGGTATTCACAAGAGTTTGCTAACTTAGTTGTTGCTGTTGTAAACGACCAAGGTCAGATTGAAGCTGTGTCTGAGTCAGAGACAAAGGCACAACAGAGAGTTGCAAACCAAGGTAATGCAGAAGCACTCATTCCTTGGAAGTCACACAACCAGAGAGGTACATTGGTAAAACCAGTGGCGGGTAGTTCCAAGGGTGGAACTGAAACAACAGGGGAATGTTATAAGTATAACAACTGTTTGTTTTCTTCTCTGGATGACGCTTTGCTCGCAGCACGCATTGATACTTTAGGGGGAGGATGTTATTCTAAAGCACCAAAGCCGCAGCAAGCAAAGGCAGCATAGTCTGCTGCTTGTGGCTGGAAAGCCAAACAGGATGTTTGTGACTGTTGCCATGGGAACAAAGGGGCAGTCCATTCTGTACTGAGCACCGGATGTTAGCTCAGTGGGTTTGTCATATGACCTGTACAGGATGTACATGGGTGGAGTTATAGTCTCTCTCTGTATGTTGAAGAGTGCAGACATGTTTTCTGGATGACTGCTAGAAAGACACAAATAAAGGACATGTAGATACATTACTGTCTGTGTCTGATTCCCCTCCCTGGGGATATGCAGGGAGGAGGAGAGGAGGAGAAGCAGTTGGTGTGTTTTCCTCACAGCCTGAGGAAAATCGCCGGAACGGACCTCGTGTTGTTTATCCTGCCGGGAGACGCCGGAGGGAGGTCTAAGGAATTCAGCCGGTGCCTGATCAGATAGGCACATACCGATGACCGGGTAGCAGAATTCCAACACGCACAAGCTGGCAAAACTGTGTCTGTAACCTGCTTCTGCTTCTCCTTCTTCAATTCTCACCTGGTCCTGGGAGACAGTAGAGCAGGAGAGGTGGGGTCACCAGCCTGATGTATTTCTCCCTCCTCCTGTACCTGTTCCTCAATCTCAATCTTGCCTCTGCCTCTTGTCTTCTGACTGTTACAACCCACCCCCCAAGTTCACTGATCCCTTCTTCCAAGTCCGTCTCCAGCCCCATTTCTCCTAGTGCCCACTCCTCAGTATCCAGCTGCCACTCATCATTGTCCAGCCAATCCCTGCCATATATCTCTGGTGTCTTTCCCCAGTATGATGAGATGTATTGTATTTCTATGTAAGTTATAGTAATTATTTCTTAATGTGGATGTAAACATATACTGTAAATTACCATAAACAGTTGGGAATTGGTGCTCTGTTTTGACCTATTTTGGGTTATGCATATGGCAACCCTAATGACTTGTACCCTACACCCCTAGCCACCACAGAGGCATTTTTATTTTTATTTTATTTTTTTGAAAGCACAGCTTATTACCCAAAACATTAGGTCAAAACTCAGAAGGAAGAGGTTTCTGTTCAAGTTGGCAACAGCTCAATGCAAAGTATTTTAATTTATGGAGAGCTGCTGTTGGTCTGTATAGACAGTAGACATGGGCCAATGGCCTGGCTCAATCTAAAGCCAATCTAAAGCCTGTACTCCTGTGTTCCAGGTGTTGGTTTTATTTTACATGCACATTTCAGCCCGTTCTTGTTCTGGTGGAGCTAGCAGTCCCGTTAAGGTGTCAAAGGTGGACAGATGTGGGGAGGGGCATGATGCACACACAAACCCCACACCCAACATCTCCCCTTCAGACCTTCCTGCATTTGGCATGTTCTGCTCTAAAGGAGCCCAAAGAACCACCAGCATCTCTTTTACTGAACAGTCAGTTTTGAGAAGGCAGGGAAGAGGCATTTTCTGTAGATAAATCTGGGACTGGTAGAAAACCTGTGAGAGACCAAGTGGTTATGGCCTTTTGGAGAAATCTCCAAAATGGCCTGAGTTCTTTTAAAGAGTTTTCTGAAAGGGTTCTCATCTGAAGTGAGATGGAGGTAAACTCTTCACTTTTCTCCAGTATGAAATTCCTCAACTGTTTGCTTGTATATTCATTCTCTGACCTCACAGAACCCTGGAAACTCGAGGCGGCATGGTGGCATGTTCATTACAAAGAGCAAATGGGATGAATGCTTTTTTTAAGCCTCTATTTATCATACTTCCTGAAACCAACTTTATCATAGCCTTTCCAAAATGAAATTCTGTCAAAAGTATTTTCTAGTTGCTGCTGGGAGACCCTGTGTTGGAAAAACCAATCCCACAAATGCAGAGCTGCAATCAAGAGTGCCTTTTCATGGCTACACTTTGCTCGTGTTTCATGCACTGCTTGCATTTAAATGCTTCTTAAAACTCATCTCTCTTGTGCTATTGTTGGGCCTCCCCCTTCTGTTGATCTTTAATTTCTTAGATGCAACCCCTGGTTCAGAAATCATATTGCTCCGTTTGTTTTCCACTGTTTCTCAACACTTTGTCCCCCTTTGTTCCTTTTGTGTATTTGTAATTTTTAAATCAAAAGCCTGAGGGCAGTACCTTGTGTTTTTAAATTACTTCTGTACACTGCTTAGTAACTTTAAATGGTTTCTGAATAAAATATGATTGTGTACGTATTATGTTTTCTGTAGAACAAAGGGAACAACAGACTGTATCCTTTTCCTTGAGTCCCAGTTAGTCAGAGGTCCCACAATAACTTTGGGGTTGGCCACAATAACTGTAGGCCAAATGTTGTTGTTTAGTCATGTCCGACTCTTCGTGACCCCAGGGACCAGAGCATGCCAGGCACTCCTATCTTCCACTGCCTCCCGCAGTTTGGTAAGACTCATGTTGGTAGCTTCGAGAACACTGTCCAACCATCTCGTCCTCTGTCATCCCCTTCTCCTTGTGCCCTCAATCTCTCCCAACATCAGGGTCTTTTTGAGGGAGTCTTCTCTTCTCATAAGGTGGCCAGAGTATTGAAGCCTCATGTCCTTCCAGTGAGCTGATTTCCTTCAGAATGGCTGATTTCCTTCGGAATGGATAGGTTTGATCTTTTTGCAGTCCATGGGACTCTCAAGAGTCTCCTCCAGCACCATAATTCAAAAGCATCAATTCTTCGGCGATCAGCCTTCTTTATGGTCCAGCTCTCACTTCCATACATCACTACTGGAAAATCACAGCTTTAACTATACGGACCTTTGTCAGCAAGGTGGTGTCTCTGCTTTTTAAGATGCTGTCTAGGTTTGTCACTGCTTTTCTCCCAAGAAGCAGGCGTCTTTTAATTTCATGACTGCTGTCACCACCTGCAGCGATCATGGAACCCAAGAAAGCCTAATAAGTTTAGCTAAATTGTGCCACTGAAGCAACTATATGGGGAAACGTTTTCTGGGGTGGTTGGGTTTCCACACCCAGGAAGATCACTTCAGGAAACAAGGCCAGCTGCCTGTGGTTACCCAACGTTTGGCTGTTGAATCAGTAATCTCAGGTTTTGTGTTAACCTAAGGAGAAAGAGACGATTTAAGAATGCTAGAACTGATTCATTGCATATGAACTGTGATGCACCTCTGTACCTTGAACTTTGACACCTGGGATGTGTGTTTTCAGAACACACCCTATACTTGTGACTAGAATTTGTTTTAACTGTTCTTAATATTAAATTTTAAACTGTTGTAACCTTCCCTGAGACCTGCTGGTGAATGGTAGGTAATAAATATGAAGGAGGAGGTTGAAGGATATAGTGAGTAGAAGAAAATATTGCCGCTTCCTCCAAATTTTCAAGTAACAGGAGGAAAGCAGATGAAGAACGAAGGCACCAAAGGTCCATGGCAGAACATGAATTCTGAATACAGAGGGTTCCAGGTTCAATTCCTGCAATCACCAGATATAAACTATCAGGCAGAAGGTGATGTTAAAAACCATCTGCTTGAAACTCTGGAGAGCTGCTTTCATTCGGAGTATAAGATATTGTGCTAGATAAGCAAATAATCTGACCTGGTATAAAATGCTTACTGTGCTCCTAAGAACAGTCTCATTTTTACATCCTTAAATCTTCATTAGTGTGTGGTATTTTTGAAAATGTCCGCATGAAATTTTATATCCATTTTTGTGTACATTCTCCCTACTATTCATATTTTATATGTAATTTGCCTTATATGTGTATTTTTGCAAGAAGTTTCCAGTAATATGCATTTTTGTACATTGCTTTCACTAATATAAGAATTTTTTATGCATATGTTATCCAGTTATATGCATTCTATTACACATTATTTGGTTGGAGAAATGCATCACAAAATTTGGAGAAATGCAGACTTTGAAGGAATTAGCTGTATTCACATATTGTCTCTGGAATTGTAATATCCCATTTCTGGAGCAGCCCCATAAGGAGGGAGTGTGAAAGGTTTGCTCAGTATTGGGCAGGAATTGATGACTCTAACTAGAAAGAAAGTGCAGCTTTAACTATGACAAGCTAGGACACATTATATGCCACTACGCAGGTGAAACAGAGTTTTGTATATTTTGAAAGGTTATGCCTTCAAAGACAACTTCATATTGCAGTGGGGTAATTGGTGCATTCTTCTTTTGTCTTGCTTAAGAGGTACATGGTATTGTCTCCTAACCAGATCTCAATTTGTAGTTTCTACTTTTAATTCAGTTTCCAGAGGGATAGTTATGTTGGTGTGTGTTGCAGCAAAAACAGCAATGTAGAATGGCTAATAAGTTTATTATTGTAAAAGCGTTCTCATCTCATTATTGCGTCATAATGCCATATATCACTGTAGCATTATGATGACATAAACAAATGTATTATGACATAAGCAGTCATGGACAAGACTCTACTTCTTCCAGTCATGTTAAAATGGGAAAGGAGGTGGTGTTTACTGCTGAGGTGCCATGCAAACAAACAGAACTCTAAGTTTAGCAGAGTATCTCCATCCTCCTATTTAATTATCCATTTGGGGCCAAATTCCACATCATAATCAATAATGACAATTCACTGAAGTACTCCTTGCACAAACAGTAAGACTACTCCTATTAGTAGGAGCTACTTCAGCATACAAATGCTTATAGAAAAGAGGTTGTTTGTTCACATTAAATAAAGCAGCTTCAGTTGATAGTGCCAATAGTACAGAAGGAAAGCAATCAGGTCTCTACTTAGCTTGACTGGCTTTCTCGAGAGCAGGCAGGGCAGAAAGGAGCTGCTTTGAGTGAGGAAAAAATAAAATGAGCAGAGACATCGAGATGAGGGACCCTGTACTTAATAATACCAATAGGCTATAGGGCATGTCGGATCAGTTCTCACCTTATATATAGTAAAGAACCAGAGGCAGTGAAATATACTGTTGCTTATGTATTTGTCTGTGTCTGCAGGTGGAAACCTCACTATACAATCTCTCTGTGGGGCACCGTGCCTCTTCCACTATACCTGCCTCTTAGTTGGTAGAACAGCTAAAATACAGCTTAGTGAGAAATAATTGATTGACTGCAAGCTTTTCACCTGGGTATGTGATTTTTCTTTACATGTGTACTGAGCAGCATCTAAACTGAGCTACTTTTCTCTCCTGAAGTGGCAAATGGTTTGGATAGATCTCTCTCTCTCTTTTAAAGTTGGTATATCGTGGACTGTCATATTCACAAAGCAATATTATTTAATAAAAAGTGACAGCCCAGAGGGGCACATTGAAATGCAGAACACCATGGGAATTAGAAAGGTCTGTGGTTGTTTTGTTCAACTGTCAGCTATTGCCTTCAGTGCGATATAAATAATGTGTTATGTAGCTAAGAGACACTCAGGAGAAAAAATAGAAACTATGTATGAATTGATGGCCTGCATTGTTCATACACTGCTATCACAAATTGCTCTGACCTAGGTTTCAGGCCACCCTGGAAGAGGCTATATGGAGCCAAGCAGACATGTGGGTGGGAGACACATTTGTTTGATTGTCAGAGTCAGAGCCAGCGCTTGGCATTCTTGGAAATCTACCAGGGTCCCAGTGCCTTGGTGGGCTTGTCTGATTTTCCCCACCCTGGGATCCTCTTCTTGCTCCTTTTTTCTGGTCAAGAATTCCAAACAGAGTCAGATGACTGGATCTTGCCATTCTTTGAATTTCTGGGTTGTGAGTAAGGGAAGCTGAACTCTCCTCCCACCACCACTTCACACTCTCTCCTGTGAACAACTGTCCCAGGACGTTTTCTGCAACCTGATTCACTTCTAGTATTGGACAATGGACTGCAAAGACATAAGGCAAGGAAGGGTAAGGTTTCTCGCCCCCTTACTTTTATGCCACCTTGGATTTTAAAGCCAGGTCTCCCACTCTCCTGCTTTGTATGTGGGCAGAGCTGACGTGATTAAACGAACGTTTGATCCTCATATTTGCACAATATGCAGTGGTTAAATAGTTGAACAAGGACCTGGGAGGCCAGAGTTCAAATCCACAATGGGTGATCTTGAGTCAGCCCTTCCCTGCAGGGTTGTTGTGAGGATAAAATGGGAACCAAGTACAGTGGTACCTCGGGTTAAGTAATTAATTCGTTCCGGAGGTCTGTTCTTAACCTGAAACTGTTCTTAACCTGAAGCACCACTTTAGCTAATGGGGCCTCCTGCTGCCGCCGCGCCGCCAGAGCATGATTTCTGTTCTCATCCTGAAACAAAGTTCTTAACCTGAGGTACTATTTCTGGGTTAGCGGAGTCTGTAACCTGAAGCGTATGTAACCTGAAGCGTATGTAACCCGAGGTACCACTGTACGCCACATTGAGCATAGAATCATAGGATTGCAGAACTGGAAGTCACACGAAAGGTCATCTAGTCCATCCCCTTGCAGATGGCCATCTAACACTTCCAATGAAAGAGAGCTCACCACCTTCCATGGTAGTCTGTTCCACTGTTGAACAGCTCTTATTGTCAGAAAGTTCTTCTTAATGTTTAGTTTAAGTCTCCTTTCTTGTATTTGAATCCATTGGTTCAGGGCCTACCCTCTAGAACAACAGAAAACAAGCTTGCTCCATCCTCCATGTGACAGCTCTTCAGATATTTGGATATGACTCATTTCACTCAGTCTTCCCTTCTCCAGGCTAAACATACCCAACTCACTCAACTGCTTCTCATAAAGCTTGTTTTCCAGACCCCTTGTCATCTTGGTCTCCTTCCAACTTGCCAATATCCTTCTTAAGCTGTGGTGCCCATAAGCATCTTGAAGGAAAGGTGAGCTATGAATGAATGAATAATATATATAAATACAAAACAAATCAATAATACAGTAATAAGAACCTCTGCCTTATTTAACAGTCTGACTTTCTGATTTGATGACTTGCAGAGCCACCACATAAGTGTTTATAGTAGAATCTAACAACTACATCAAGGACAGCACAAAGCATTATATTATTCTAGTATTAAGAAATTACAGCAATCAGATATGACAGGATATAATGTTAAGAACAGAATGCCAATATCACATGTAAAAGGAATGAAATGTCTGTGTTCATTAAACGGATTCAAAAGCACTCAACTGATTTGCACCAGCAAGGTGCCACTCAAAAGGAAATCCCTACAACATTTAACAAATGTTGCTCAATGACTTTAGCATTCCAGTCATTATTAGGTGCTGTCCATACCTGACACCTGAACCTTAGAATTTAAGTGAATGATCTGTGAAAGATTGCTTTTTATCATCAACATGACTGCTAAAAGAAGCTTAATTGCCCCTTGTATATGCTCTGCTTTTTACTTTTTAAGCAAAAAAAAAAAAAAAAAGCAGAGACATCACCTTGCCAACAAAGGTCCGTATAGTTAAAGCTATGGTTTTTCCAGTAGTGATGTATGGAAGTAAGAGCTGGACCATAAAGAAGGCTGATCGCCGAAGAATTGATGCTTTTGAATTATGGTGCTGAAGGAGACTCTTGAGAGTCCCATGGACTGCAAGAAGATCCAACCTATCCATTCTGAAGGAAATCAGCCCTGAGTGCTCACTGGAAGGACTGATCCTGAAGCTGAGGCTCCACTACTTTGGCCACCTCATGAGAAGAGAAGACTCCCTGGAAAAGACCCTGATGTTGGGAAAGATGGAGGGCACAAGGAGAAGGGGACGACAGAAGACAAGATGGTTGGACAGTGTTCTTGAAGCTACGAACATGAGTTTGACCAAATTGTGGGAGGCGGTGGAAGACAGGAGTGCCTGGCGTGCTCCGGTCCATGGGGTCACGAAGAGTCGGACACGACTAAATGACTAAACAACAACATATGCTCTGCACTGTATAACCAGAAAGGCATAGTATGTAACCAAATGCAGGAAATTATAATTGATAGACCTAATTAACAATTCTTTACCTAACACCTTTAGATCACCTGATCTATGACTAAGCAATAAAAACTTCTGAAGGTTTCTGCCACTGAATTCTTATGATGCTAAGAAGGAGGGAACAAAAGAAAATATTCCATTGTGATTTCAGAGAGGTAATCTACTGTTATCTTCACTCCAGTTTCAGTAATTTGTCTGCCATTAGACTTAATGCTAGACTTGGCATTCTTCTCTGGATGAGAGACTAGGCATCAGTAGGCTTGTCTGCAGATTTACTTCTCTCCATACTGATGTGTGTATATGTGTGTGTGTGTGTGTGTGTGTGTGTGCATTGGATAAAATTGTCCTTCACAGGCAAGACTTATTCCAGCTTCTGTAGTGGTGTCTCATCAATTCAGACTTCTATATGTTGATCTAGCTAAATTAAACAGATGAATGTAGGGTGAGCAAAAAAATGACATCAGTAAATCAAGCCTTGGAATTTAATTGCCCTGGCGCAAATCACTCGTAAAAAATTCTACAAGTAGTTTAGTTCCGTTGCCTTTGGAGAGCAGAGGCAACAATCAGAATGAAATATGGGGCAGTTGGGGTATTGAAATGCTTGTTTTACATATATATCTTAAACTGAAAAGGAGATTTAAAATGGGACTGGGATGTCCCTTGAACCACAAGAAAATGGAGAGATGGGTCTTGGGGGGGGGGCTTGGGTGGATACCCTGCAATAAAAGAAAGTGATTGAAGACACCACAGAGGAAGCAAGTATCATAGTAATATACTGGAGACATGCTGACAGTTTAATGCAGGGTGTGGGGGGGGGGGGAGGAATAATCAACTGACAATATTTGTCTGACATTGATTCTTCAGAGCTGCTTAGAACAGTGGTGACCTAACTAGCCGGTGGAAGTTTTATGAACTCAGACAGCGAAAGCTTCAACTATACAGGTGGAACCATCGAATAGGAACGCTTTTAATTTGCTGCAATTCATTGAGGTATTGATTTTCGAGTTTGATGATTTATTAACGTAACATGCAGCACAGTTGGATGGTTGAGTAATGATGACACTGTTACTGACTTGGAGAATAAATCATTGTGAATCTTTTAAGAAAACGGGAGTGCTATAAATCTCTGAAGAAAACCAGGGGTACTGAGGTTGGAGAGACCTAGGAATGCTACCAAATTGTGGTAGGAAAAGAATAATCTGTAGCTATGACCCCAAGTTACATGTGACGCCAGTATGCAGAAGTGCTTTTCCTGTGTTGTAAAATGCTTTGCACATCTTCAGTTTATACATGGAGTAGTCTGGCACTGAAAAGAATAGGGCCAGCCCTGAGGCTCAGTCACTTTTGCATGTGGTTTGGTGACCCTGCCCTCCCCACTCCATGAATGCCCCAAAGCTAGTAGACCAGGGGTGAAGAACTGGGACCACCCACCTGTCAGTCACCTGGCATCACAGTAACATCAGGTGACCCACTCTCCCTTGTCCACGTAGTTTGAAATCAAAGTGCAGGAGGACATACACAGGGCTTCGCAAACCTCACTTTTGCAGGGAGCTGTGTCTTTACCTGCCCCACACCTGATGCCATATATAATATCTGGTGTGAGACAGGTGGGGTGACTTGGCTCAAAGGGCTTTGCATGCCAATTGGGGAAGATAAAGTCAGGTGGGCTGGAGGTTGCCCACTGCTGTGCTAGACTGAGGCTGTAACCCTATACCATTTACTTGGGAATAAGCCCTATCAAACTCAGTGGGACTTACTTTTGAGTAGATGTGTATAGGATGGTGCTGGGAGGTACCTAATTGTTTTGTTTTTTTTAATTAAAAAAGCCAAGACTTCCATATTCCTTTCTCTATGCTTCTGTGGACTTATGGGAACTAACTTTTCTTGTGCTTAGGTTTCTGAGTGGGAGATATAATGGCAGTTTTACAACTAACCTGTCACTTGTATTTACATTTGTCATGGCTGGATTCGAATTTGAAACTGTTGCCATGTTCACATTTGTTTTATGGTTGTTTTCTGTTTTTATATATTTAATAATAATAATAATAATAATAATAATAATAATAATAATAATAATACTGTAATAGCTTTTTGCTTATACTGTTATATGGTTTCTTAGGAGGTATTGTTGTTATAGTTTACTCAGATTGGCATATATTGTTAATGGCTTAGAGCTTTCTTTAGAAAAGAAGAATGAGTTACAAATTCCAGCTAATAATAATGAGTCTTCTACCTCCTTAATAGATAACAGTCTTTGGAATCTCAGCACCCTGTGCACACATGTTTTTGCATGGCAGATTTCAGCTGATGCATCTGTAGTCTTTGACAAGAAGCAAATAAATACATAAATAAATACACCCCCTAAATTCGCCCTCCCCCAGTTGCCATTTGTGCACTCATTAGCCTGATGGGTATGAAGAGTCATAAAAACGCTGCATGCAAATGAGACTTGACATTTTCACACATTTCTATGATTACTCTTCTAAATGCAGTGTTTACAAAGTATATGCAAGTAGTAAGGCTTTTCCTGGAGTGTTCCACTTCAGGCTACAGATTCAAATACCCCGCCATAGATAAAATCCCCTGCACACAGAAAACAAGCTTGTCAATGCGCTATTAGAAACATAAGAAACTACTCTATGAAGTCAACTTATTTGTTCACCTAGCTCAGTATAGTCTACTTGAGCATTATACCATCTCAGCAACACAGTGAGTACCACCTGCACAGCAGCAGTGCAGAGATGTTGGCTGTTTCTCCATCTTATGTTTATATGCACTACGATTTTCCTTTGTGGTTTCAACTTTCTGCTATGGTTCACATGGCAGCATGCAGCAGGCCATTTTCAGACTAGGTGGCGGGGAAGGAGTGCATAAACAGAAGAAGAAGAAGAAGAAGAAGAAGAAGAAGAAGAAGAAGAAGAAGAAGAAGAAGAAGAAGAGGATGAGGAGTTTGAATTTGATATCCCACTTTATCACTACCCAAAGAGTCTCAAAGCGGCTAACATTCTCCTTTCCCTTCTTCCCCCACAACAAACACTCTGTGAGGTGAGTGGGGCTGAGAGACTTTACAGAAGTGTGACTAGCCCAAGGTCACCCAGCAGCTGCATGTGGAGGAGCGGGGAAGTGAACCCGGTTCCCCAGATCACGAGTCTATTGCTCTTAACCACTACATCACACTGGCTCTCAGAAACAGAAGAAAGAGCATCCTCTTCTCCTCACACAGCATAACATTAGGGACCCATTGTTGTATGACAACTAACCCACTATTACAACCACTGACAGGGGGTGGGAGGGATGCTTGACTGTTATTTTCTGTAAACTCTGATGCAAAGGTTAACTTTGGGGAACATATAATACTAATTTAGCTCTCACTTTGAAGCACATACCATTAAAGTAATGCTATTTTGGACATCATCAGCCCAGTGCCTTCCCAGTACATAATCAATTTTCTATTAACTCATCGGCAGGCAAGCAGAATGTGTGCCATCCTCGAGAGATAAACTGGATGCACTAAATACAATGCAACAGCAACACATTATGAAAATGTGTTTCTAAGATATAAATTAAGGGATGCTAATCATTTCTCAAGGGATCACATAATTACATTAGTCAAAGGCAAAATGGATTTCCCCCTGTGTGATATTATTTCCTTCCCAACACTTAATGTTCCTGCTACTATGTTAGGGGGAGAGTGCGGCGCTGCTTCCTCTCACCCATGTTTTTCATTGGCTGAGGAAGTCCATCTCTAAAACGGTTCAGCAGCCTTTTCATTTTTCACTCACAAGATCATGTGTTTTTCCTGTAATGAGAGCATCAATCAGGGCTGATCGATGCTTGTAGGCCAATGAGGTGCTAGAAAGATCTGCACCACTTCAGACTGTAGGTGGGGGGACTCCAGCTTTAAATGCTCCTTTGCATAAACAACAACCTCTTTGCAAACAGAAATGCCAGCAGAGCTGGCAGAGTGTTTAGATGTTTTATATTAACTAAAACAGAATGGCTGTTTTATAAACAGAATATCATTTTGCTTCTTCCTTCTGCAAATCAGAAGCACTAATTTTCCTCTTACCACTTCAGCTGAAAGCATGGAAAAAAATTCTACACCTTATTCTGCACACAAGCAAAAGCCACTGCAGACAGTGGAAGCCCTCCATTAGCTGTCATGTGAGAGAATGCATTCCTGCGTATGCAGTTTTTGCATTTTAAAGCACGGAGTGAGATCAAATATAGATGGTTTGAGCTTTTAGAATGTGGATTTTTGGGAGGGGAGTTTATTGGGTTATTGCTTTTGGTTTGATTTTATATGTTGTGGTCTTGCTGTGAACTGCCCTCAGACCTCTGGGTATAGGGTGGTGTAAAAGTTTAATAAATTAATAATAGTAATAATAATAGTAGTAATAATAATAATAATAATAATAATAATAATAGTGCAAGAGGCACCTGCCCATGTAGTGAGGCTCTCCCCCATTTTTTCCTTACCTGTAGCCTTTGTGGGCCCTATTTTGGGGGCACACGGGTAGAGCTGTAGAGGGAAGAGAGAGACCAGAAGCCCCATTGTACAACCCGATTTCTATTGTGCAACCTGGCTATCACAATTGGTTCTCATTCATTGCTGCTACTATTCCCGTGACACCCTGATAACCCACGACATGACAATCACTCCTGTAGGTTAAAATTAATGCAACAGAAAGATAAGCTTGACTTCTATAGTGCTGACTACTATAAAATCTTCATGAAATGCTTCATGAAACCTGGTGCAGGGAGTATTTTCTAATGCTGTGAGACTGTGGTGCTGCTTTGCTAGGTCCTGGGATGGAACTGATATTGAAATCAACTATGACCCATGATTACAAGGAAATTCTTCCATAAGCCTGTACAGGATCAATGCCACCTTAAAGACAACCTTCCTGCATTCACTGGGAATTACAACAGAGTTGACTTGCAAAGGATTAAAAAGCAGCAGTTATTATTTTAGCAATTAAACATTTCTTAATCAAAATTACATGGAACGCAGAAGCAGCATGAAAAGGTCAGGAGAAAAAGTGCTCCGGAAAAAAAGGAGGAAAGCATGGCAATTAAACACATGGATAGACACTTGTGATTTGTATAAGATTATATAGCAACCTGAGTTTCTTTGAATGTTTAATTAATAGAATGGATAGGTTTTATTCTCTTTCTCTTCCTTATTCTGGAGAATTTTATATTTTAGAAAATTATATGTATCCACTTACTGTTTGTTTTCAGGAAATACAATAGGTTAAATGTTAATGGCATCATTAGTGGACTTGCTTTCCTTTGAAGTGAATATAATTAGTGACTTGGAGCAGTGGGTGACATATGTTAGAAACAGGATGTGTAGATGCTGTATGTTCCAAAAACAGTAGGTGTTTGGGTTTTCCTACCTTTTAATTGAATAAGGTGAATTACGTATTGTATTTGTATCCTGACACCCTTCTGAAGAGTTAACATAGAATTATGAGCATCCAGACCAACAGGAGAAGAACTCTGCTGGATCACATCAAAAGTCTATCTACTCCAACATCGTATTTTTTGTGGTGGCCTCATTCAATAATAATTATAATCTGCCTCTCCCAGATGTCTCTGGGATGTCTATGAGCATAACATAAATTCATTAGTACTCCTTTGCCCTCTAGCAACTGGTATCCAAAGGGTTGCTACTTTTCAACACAGAAGTTTGTCATCATAGCTGAATTATCCCCCATACATATATCTAATAGTTTTTGAAGTGAGTTGCACAAATTAGTGATGTGTTATGTTTCCCCTGCCCTGTTATCTGATAAGCTCCAACATTGTGAGATTTTTTTAAAAAAATGTATATCTAATTTTTTTTCAGCAAAGCAAAGGTTTCCCTTTAAAATGTCTAAAGTGCAACTGAACACCACAGATATATTTCAAACCCACATGAAATAAACAACAATGAGAGTTTGTGGGAGTCTTTTTGATCAAGTCACAGTTAATTGATTAAAATGTCCATTTCATTGTTTCTTTGTTTCCCAAAACAATACAAATCGTTAAAAAGAAAATTCAGCATGTAGCAAATGAAAGGAGTCCATGATTCACAGACAGGCCAAGTAAACAACGATTAAAAGAAGAAAAGCAAAAGCTCCATTTATGAACTATTAAAATGAAACACTGCTACATTTAACATCTTAATAGCATTTTCCATCTAAGAAAAGAGGCAGAAGACTTTAACATGTTTTGCAGAGAGTATCAATATATTTTAATCTCGTCCCTTTCACAGTAACAGCTGAAGTAGCGCAGTGTGGTAATTTTAGACCCTGGACTTAATGGTCTTATGGAACTTTCCCCCTTTAGATAGTCATGTGTACTACTTCATTGGTGAAACACATAGTTAACATTTCTATTTCCCCCATCACCTCCACAAATGCCATTCCACAATTTGCCAACCCAGATGAAAAAAGAGGCACCATGGGTATGTGCAGTTTCATATTTTAAACTCACTGAAACCATTGCACCATAATGATAGGAATAAGATGGATTCTGCTGGCCTTGTGCTAAACACCTTTATTTGGGAATAAGCATCCTTATTATAAAATAGCAGTAAAAAGAATAAAATGACCATCTGCAACCATGTGCATTCCATGCCACCGCTCCAGCTATAAAATGTTTTTTTAAAAAAAATATTGTGACTAGCATCAGTCTTGGTGGTCCTGGCATTCCCATGTTGACTTGGTACCAATGTGTGGCCTGTCTGCCATGGTCCCCATCATTTGTCTTGGTGAATGTTCCTGGGCAATGGCACCCTGGGCTTCAGCCCCAAAGGTGGGGCCTAGCTGCACCACTGAATAATTGTTCCATTCTTCTCACAATGCCTGCATTTTCATTAATCATTTCTATAGCGTCTTTCAGTGTACCTAGTGGACTGTTTCAGACGTAACACCAAACTTGATTCTAGAAACATGGGTTTACAAAGATCTTTGGGCTCACATCCTTCCTGTTCTCCACCTTGTGTGTAGCAATTCCTTTCCCGTTTTGGGACAAACCATAGTATGGTTTGTGCTCACCTGCAAACCAGGACTTTGTATTTGTTGTTGTTTATATATAAGAGTACAAAATATGTACTCTTAACTCTGGAATATATGCACAGAGCCAAGGGTGCCAACTTGAATAAAATATTGGGAGGGGAGGAAAGCCTGTCCCCACATAATCAATCACATGATGCGGTGCATGAACTCAATTTAATTAGCAATGCCCATTGGGGGGGCGGCCCTATCAAATATTCCTCGGCCCCTAGGAGTTGGCAACTACACACAGGTTTCCTCAGCTGGGAAGCTGGGAAGCTTCCCTTGTTCATTTCAACGGGAAGAGGCAAAGTTCACAAAACAGCAAAGGGAGAAACAGGCAAGGAAAAGTTTACAATGACAATGTAGTTAAATTGGAACTGGAAAACCCTAGCTTCCCTGCTACTCCTTTTCTGCTATACAAGTATTATGGCATTTCTGCTTAATGCTAAGCTTCAACACATGCTAATTATTTCAGATAGGCTTTGAATTTATATTTACTGCTGTTAAGTGATCCAGTAAACAACAGATGCAGTGTGTCCAGACATTTGAAAATGCTATCAAAACTGTACATGAAGATCTTATTGGAACAGAACTTATGGTCTGTCTCTAATTTTGAAACAAGGCAAAACAAAAACATTTCAGATAATTAAATGTTCTTAATTGCCTAGGTCTGTTTCTGAGATTGAGATGGGAGAAAGGCTGTGAAATATAACATAGGCAAATGATAGGGGTGTGCACCAAGATTCAACTTCTACTGGTAGCTTTTCACATCTACTTGTATGAAAAAGGGAAAGGGTTTGTGGCTATTTGAAGGTACAGGAGCTCATTCACAGTGGATGAAACCTGTCAAATTATAAGGAGATGCATCTATGAGATTTTGTACAGGGTGTCACTAAAGTTTGTTTGTTTGTTTTGAAAAGTTCTGTTTTATTTTCTGCCAGAATTGGATGCAATTTCTAAAAGAACAAAGCCTGGCAAATTGCAGAATGATAGTTAATTTGTTGTTGTTGGAGGGCAGACTTTTTCTTTGGGGGGGGGGGGTTTACAATAGGAATCATACGGGTTCTAGGTATGGTGGTGAAAAAAGAGCATAGATCCCAGGAATGAACAAGGTGGGTAATATGTCACACTCATCGCGAGCAAGAAGCCAAGGGCCATTGGCTTGGGGTGAAAATCTGCCTACTACCACAAATCTTGGGGGTACAGATTACTTGGGGGGGAAAGAGAGATCATAATGGACTTTTATAGCATAAGAGGTTGTGGCAGGGGGTGTTGGAGATAAGCAGTGTCCCGTGCACAGCGGAATGATGAGAAGTATGTGCCAACATGCTCTATACTACTTTATTTACAGTTCAAAGCTGGTAAGTTACAGAAAAACATTTTCCCTCTGCTGGAGCAGAGAAAGCGTCATCTCTCCTCTAAGGCACGGAGAGAATCACCAAAGTGAAACTGCAAAGAACAGTGAAAAAACAGGAAACCAGTGTACGTCATATCCAGTCTCCTATTCCCGTGGGAAAACCTCCAACAGTACAGACTCTGTGGAATGTAAACAACTTGTCTCGTGACAAGCACTTCGCTGCACAGAGAAGAAAGCAGAAACCAACATCCTCCCCCTTTCTGTGAACATCTCTGGGCAGCGTGTTCGTACAATATCAGTACAAACCCAACTTCTGCACATAGGTACAGTGTTGATCCCTTGATACAATCTTGGACAATACATCAGCAGGAATTTCATTACCTGGCATATAGGACACCGTTACGAGTCCCTTCTGAATACGTTCCCTAGCATGTTGCAACTTCAATTGCAAGTGCTTCGTGCTTTGCTTACAACCTTCAGAATTTAGCAAAGCCAAACATGCTTTGTTGTCCTGGTAAACCTGGATTGGACATTTGACAGGAATTTTCATGTCTTTGCACAATTGTAACAACCATTCACAATCTTTAAGTGAATAAGACAGTGCATTCAGTTCAGCTTCACAAGTACTTAAGCTAACTGTTGTTTGTTTCTTGCATGACCAATCAAATAGACCCTGATTGTACTTATAGCAAACTCCAGACGTACTTTTCCTGTCTGTAGTGTCACTTCCAAAACTTGCATCTGCAAATATCTCAAGACCACCAGACTTCTGATTGTTAAATCTCAGTCTGTAATGCATAGTGCCTTTCAAATACCGCGCTATGTGTTTCAGAGCTTTCCAATCCTTAACAGTAGGATTGTTGACTTGTCTGCTTAGCAAATTACAGCTAACAGCAATGTCTGGTCTTGAACATCTGGCAATGAAGTTTAGCTTGCCTAGCACACTTCTGTACAGTGTAGTGTCAGAAAATGCTTCTTCAGTGTCATCTACCTGATAACCTGTTGTCATCGGTGTGTCCACAGGGTTAGCATCCATCAGGTTTAGTTTGCTTAACACATCAGCAATTTTCCGTGACTGGTGTACTAGAATGTTCCCATCTTGATCTCTCTCTATTTCCAGAGATAGGTAGTTGTTTACCTCACCAAGATCTTTCATGTCAAAGTGCTCTTTCAGTTGAGCTAGGGCGTTATTGTACACTGTGACATCTTTCCAAAAGAATAATAAATCATCAACATAAAACAAACAATACAGTTTCTTTTGCCCCTCCTCTTTGACAAATACACATGGATCAGCTTTCCCTTGCTGAAAACCTAGAGAAAACAATACTTCAGTGAGTTTTGTGTGCCAACACCGTGCACTTTGTTTGAGACCATAAAGGGACTTTTTCAGAGCACAAACAAATCCCTGTTTTACCTGTACGCCATCAGGTGGAAGCATATAAAGTGATTCACCTAGAGATCCGTACAGAAAAGCTGTATTCACATCATGGTGACTAATGTGTAGATTTTCCTCTGCTAGCTTGAGCATAAGCCTAATGCTCTCATACCTCACTGTGGGTGAGTAGGTCTCGTGATAGTCTTCACCTGGTACCTGAGCAAATCCTCTGGCTACCAATCTGGCTTTGTGTCTGACTATCTTGCCATTTTGATCAGTCTTCGCTTTGAAGACCCATTTGCTTCCAAGCAATTTCATTCCTGGAACTACTGGAACTAGGTCCCATGTTTTGTTCCTTTCCAAGGAATCAAGCTCAGCCTTCATGGCATTTAACCATGGCTCAGCTTCCTTTGAATCCAAATCCTGGATTTCTTGGAAACTTGAAGGTTCAAAAACCTTCTTGGAGCTTTTAACAGCTGTTACTGCAATCTTAGCAAACTCATCAGCAAATCTCTTTGGAGGTCTGCCTTTTGTGGCTCTGTGTGACCTACGAATTAGCCTTAAGTCTTCAACACTTTCCTCTTCCTTCTTAGGAGAAAAACGACCTATTGTGAACAATGGTTCTTCCAATTCTTGATCAGAGCTTTCAGAGGGTCGCATAGAGGCTTTCGCACTCTTGAAATCCTCTGAATCACCCGATTCAGTTTCAGACTCAGAATCAGAACCATCATCAGTGGGTGTGGGTTGTTGCAGTTGCTTTTGACTATCCTCAGTCTCATCACTGTCATCAGGATAACATTGGAAAATTCCCACATTCTCCCCCCACTTGGCATTGTACTCAACACTTCTTGTGAGCTTAATTTCCTTAGAGTCAGTCATCATTATTCTGTAAGACCCTTTCTGATAACCTAGAAAGATACCATGCAATCCACGCTTGTCTAACTTTGAGCTTTGTGGTGAGTGAACCCACATGTCAGAACCAAAAATTTTCATGTGTTTGATGTATGGCTTCTTGCCAAACATCTTCTCATAGGGGGTACAACCAATCGCTGATGATAACCTGCGATTGTAACTGTAAACAAAACACGAGAGAGATTCGGCCCAATAACTCTCTGGAAGGTTGGCATCATGCAGCAAGGTTTTTAACCCTTGAAGCAATGTTTGATTTGCCCGTTCCGCAAGTCCATTCTGCCATGGCGAGCGAGGACTAGACAAATCGTGTTGAATTCCTTTCTCAGCCAGAAAAGCTTCAAACTGCTGAGAAGTGAATTCTCCCCCCCCCCCCCGGTCAGTGAAAAGAATCTTTATCTTCTTTCCATGCACATTTCCCAACCAAGCACAGAATTCCTTGAACCTAGGAAAAGCCTCTGATTTCTGCTTGAGATTGTACACAAAAATATACCTGGAAAATGCATCAACAAGAACCATGAAGTACCTATTTCCACCCAAAGAGGGCGCTAGTGGTCCAACCAAATCAGCATGAATAATTTGGTATGGTTCTGTAGCTTGCCTACTAGACACCTTACCTTTCGCAGCCATTTTCACCTTGTTTGCTGCGCATGCCTTGCACTTCATGTGGTACCTGCAGGGTTTAATAGTCATACCTTCAACCAAGGCAGGCATTTTAGATACTGCCTCAAAATGCAAATGACCAAATTTCCTGTGAAAATCGTGAATATATTCTGCATGCAAACCTTTGTTAGAACCTGCAATGCAACAAGTGTCATCCTGCACAACATCATCATAATACAAAACAAACAAACGACCAACAAATTCAGCATACAATTGATAATCATTTTTCTTGGTGATGATGCATCTATTGTTTTTAAAGGAAACGCCAATCTTCTTCTCAATCAGCTGTCCAACGCTGAGCAGATTATGTTTGGCATCCGGCACATAAAGCACATCCTGTATCGATAAGTCCAAACTGTGAAGAACAACAGTTCCGTAGCCTTTACTGGGGATTGTGTGGTCATCCGCCTGGTGAATTGCACCTTCCTGCGGTGTAAAAGACACGAACAGTCTCTTATCGTTGCACATGTGATGGGTTGCCGCTGAATCAACAATGAAGAAAGATCTAGACGTCTTCTGGACCTCTGCAACCTCTGCAACCTCTGCAACCTTTGGAGCGTAGCGTGAGACCATTGCCTTGTGCTGCGTTGTCCTGGACACTGGACCTTTGCCTTTGCTCTGGCCTTTTCCACGCGATGAGCTTTCGCTGCGCTGCTCTGTCTTGGCCCTGGGATATCTGCATTCCCTTTTCATATGGCCTAGACGTCCACACGAGTAGCATTTCACTGCCTTCAAAGCTTTGGCGCCATCTGGTGGTTCCACTGCACTATGGGATGACGTCTGTGAAGACTCCCCCATTTCCCATGCAGCCAGCACCTCGGCGATCTGCTTCATTCTGAATCATGGCAGTATCACAGGCTACTGTGAGTTGAGCATTTGGCTGATCAGTGGTATCAAATTCCCCACTTGCCTCATCCAGCCTTCTGCAGCTAGCCATCATGACTCTGGCATTTGCCTCCTGCATCATCTCTGCTGCTTTAAATCAGACTGCTTTATACATGCTGCGTTTGTGTACAGCTGCTTCAATCCAAAAGCAAAATCAAAACAGCCTCTGCTTGTGAGCCTGAGCCTCTTTGCTTATCTGCAGCTGCTTGAAACCTCATTCCCAAAGGCAATTTCAAAAGCGAAAGTCCCCAAGTGCTTTCTCTACTGCCCTAAATTCATGCTGTGTCACATCTGCAGCTGCTGTGAAACAACAGCACTTCTAAAAGTTACTTTCGATTTCCCCCAGCATAGGAAAGTGTTGCTTTTAGCCATTTGCCTTTGCCACGGCAAAACCGGCTGTTAAAAGTTCAAAGTCCAGCCATAAAGCCATTAATTAGAAGCTGGCAGGCTGCCCGGAGCTGTAGCACATACCTTCATCAATCATTTTGACGCGCAGAGCAGATACCGTGCGTTCCGTCTCTCTGCCGCTGTTCCGATGCTTTGCCGGCACTCCGTTTCTTTGCTCCTTTGTTCCTTTGCCAGGAGCCCGACTTCTGGAGTCCATTCTCAAAACACTGCGTTCTTCTGGGCCCATAACCAAATGTTGGAGATAAGCAGTGTCCCGTGCACAGCGGAATGATGAGAAGTATGTGCCAACATGCTCTATACTACTTTATTTACAGTTCAAAGCTGGTAAGTTACAGAAAAACATTTTCCCTCTGCCGGAGCAGAGAAAGCGTCATCTCTCCTCTAAGGCACGGAGAGAATCACCAAAGTGAAACTGCAAAGAACAGTGAAAAAACAGGAAACCAGTGTACGTCATATCCAGTCTCCTATTCCCGTGGGAAAACCTCCAACAGTACAGACTCTGTGGAATGTAAACAACCTGTCTCGTGACAAGCACTTCGCTGCACAGAGAAGAAAGCAGAAACCAACAGGGGGAAACCCATGGATCACCAGGAAAGACTAAGGTGGGAGAAATGTCACACACATACACATATCAGCGAGGGCCCTGCTATTCCAAGGGTGGTGGTTGTTCTGCTCCCCACAATGGATTTTGGAAGATACAGCCTATTCTCTATCTCTATTGATATGCAATGGAGTGATGGTGTGAGAAAAACACCCTATAGCCACATGAAAAGCAAATATCTCTCCCCTGGCTCATTGTTTTTGGAGTGCCATGGGAAACAATTCAGTGTGATTAGAATCTAAACATGTCTACCAAATTGAAAGATCCTCCCTCTTCAATATCCCTCTCCTACCCAAGCAGTGGGACGTGGCGCTGTGGTCTAAACCACTGAGCCTCTTGGGCTTCCTGATCAGAAGGTCAGCGGTTCTAATCCCCGCGACAGGGTGAGCTCTCATTGCTCTGTCCCAGCTCCTGCCAACCTAGCAGTTCAAAAGCATGCCAGTGCAAGTAGATAAATAGGTATAGGTACTGCAGTGGTGGGAAGGTAAACAGTGTTTCTGTGTGCTCTGGTTTCTGTCACAGTGTTCCGTTGCACCAGAAGCAGTTTAGTCATGTTGGCCACATGACCCAGAAAGCTGTCTGTGGACAAACACCGGCTCCTTTGGCCTGAAAGCGAGATGAGCGCCACAACCCCATAGTCACCTTTGACTGGACTTAACCGTCCAGGAGTCCTTTACCCTTTTTTTACCCTATCCAAGCTAAGGGTGTTTCCCTTGTCAACAGTGTTTTTGTTTTAATTATTATTTGTTATAAAAATATGCCTGCTTCACACACTAATATAAAACACCAAGGTGGTGTACAACCATATATAAAGGTAAAGGTAAAGGCACCCCTGACCAACAGGTCCAGTCATGACTGACTCTGGGGTTGCGCGCTCATCTCGCTCAAGAGGCCGGGAGCCGGTGCTTGTCCAAAGACAGCTTCTGGGTCACGTGGCCAGCGTAACTAAGCCGCAGGTGGTGAGCCAGCACCAGCGCAGCACACGGAAACGCCATTTACCTTCCCGCTAGAGAGCGGTCCCTATTTATCTACTTGCACTTTTGGGGTGCTTTCAAACTGCTAGGTAGGCAGGAGCAGGGACTGAATGACGGGAGGTCACCCCATCGGTCGGGGATTCGAACCGCCAACCTTTCGATCAGCAAGTCCTAGGCACTGTGGTTTAACCCACAGCGCCACCCGCAGTCCCACAACCATATATACAAATTCAATAAAAAATAAGATTCATAAAGACAATACAAATAAATGATAAAAAAGACAAGAAGTCAAAGCCGTGGTTGTTTTTAAAATGCTGTGTTTTGGGACACCCAAGTCCACAGAGTAACCCAGGACTTTAGAGAGACTCAGGTCTGACTCAAGTCACCTTGTTAATGGTGCCTCGTGGGTGGGCCAGCGCCAATCAGGACCACTTTTGCTATGGATACAATAAGCTATGTCTAACTGGTGTGCCAATGACATTGGACCTCACTGAGAGTACATCAAATCAACAACATATTGCTAGAGGGGATGCAAAGAAAAATGGATACTAATACCTCTGGAAGGCATTCATTTATATAGGAATGCTGGCATGGGAGTTTTGCACAGATCCCAGTCCGGCACTCACCTTTATGTTGATTGATTCTAGGTTACACTGCTGTTTCTTTCACAAAGAATCAGTGGTGTTTTTATAAGCATTGGTCTGCACAGAGGTGGCTGGGTTTTACAGCCCAAGTCTGGCTAGGTTTTATTGCAATACATGTGTGCATTTTGTCTCAATATCAGCTAACTCTAGTATAGCAGTTATGCCCAGTTTTTCAAACTGTGTGATCAAAGAGTCCCCATTTTATAGGCAGTTTGGACCATCGGCTGGGTGAGGACTGCAGGGCCTGCTCCCTTCCAGGGCCTTTTCCAACTGGCCCAGGGGGCGTGGCCCAAGCCCTCTCTCCCAGCTATAAAGGGACTCCTGCTGCAGTGAGGCCTCGGACCATCGGCTGGGTGAGGACTGCAGGGCCTGCTCCCTTCCAGGGCCTTTTCCAACTGGCCCAGGGGGCGTGGCCCAAGCCCTCTCTCCCAGCTATAAAGGGACTCCTGCTGCTGGGAAGCCTCGGACCATCGGCTGGGTGAGGACTGCAGGGCCTGCTCCCTTCTAGGGCCTTTTCCAACTGGCCCAGGGGGCGTGGCCCAAGCCCGCTCTCCCAGCTATAAAGGGACTCCATCGGCTGGGTGAGGACTGCAGGGCCTGCTCCCTTCCAGGGCCTTTTCCAACTGGCCCAGGGGGCGTGGCCCAAGCCCTCTCTCCCAGCTATAAAGGGACTCCTGCTGCTGGGAAGCCTCGGACCATCGGCTGGGTGAGGACTGCAGGGCCTGCTCCCTTCCAGGGCCTTTTCCAACTGGCCCAGGGGGCGTGGCCCAAGCTCGCTCTCCCAGCTATAAAGGGACTGCTGCTGCAGTGAGGCCTCGGACCATCGGCTGGGTGAGGACTGCAGGGCCTGCTCCCTTCCAGGGCTTTTTCCAACTGGCCCAGGGGGCGTGGCCCAAGCCCGCTCTCCCAGCTATAAAGGGACTCCTGCTGCAGTGAGGCCTCGGACCATCGGCTGGGTGAGGACTGCAGGGCCTGCTCCCTTCCAGGGCTTTTTCCAACTGGCCCAGGGGGCGCGGCCAAGGCCCTTATTCCAAGTGGTTAATGTGTTTTAAAATGTCCTCAAGCAGTCGGTGGCAATTTAAATTTGTATTTCTCTTTTTCCTTTTTTCTTCTGTTGGGGTGGGTGGGTGGTATGGATATTTGGTTGGGGATTAATTTTAGTATTATTGTTCTGTTTTGTTTTCTGTTGTTTTATTGGTTCTGTATAGTTTGTATTTTGTTTTTAAGGGGCGGGATCAGGGCTGCCTGGGAGTGGGGCCCCAGCCAACACGATGGCTGGGACAAGTTCCACAGGGGCGGAAGCACTGGGACATCCGATCTCGGTGATCATGGGCAGGAGGCGGAGTTACGCTAAGACCAGACCATGTCATTACCGAGGAGGCAGGTTTAGTCGCTGTTTGAAGACTATCCCTGCCTCCAGGTCTGGCCTTGACCGGATGGATACTGGAATCAACAGGGGAAACCCACATGACCTGAAGGTGTTGCTGTGTAATGCCAGGTCAATGATGAATAAAACCACTGCCATCCATGACCTGATTGTGGATGGAGGATTTGACCTGGCATGTGTGACAGAGACCTGGTTGGAGGAAGCAGATGGGCCTGTCCTTGCTGCCGCTTGCCCACTGGGTTTCTCTTACGCACAGCAACCCAGGTCATGTGGGCGGGGAGGGGGGGTTGCAGTGATTTTTAGGAAGTCACTAGTTTGCATCAGGCGTCCTACTGGGAAGACCCAGTTTTCTGAGTGCATGTTCTGGAAGTTGGGCAATAGGGGCAGTACAGGATTCCTTTTGGTGTACCGACCTCCCCGCTGCACCAAGGATTCCCTGTCCGAGCTGCTTCAGGTCGTGGCGGATGTTCTCCTGGAGACACCTAGCTTGGTTGTCCTAGGGGATTTTAACATCCATGCCGACACGACCTTACAAGGGGCCGCTCGGGACTTTGTGGAAAGCATGGCCTCCATGGGGCTGTCCCTGAATAAGTTGGGCCCAACTCATAGTCATGGACATGCCTTAGACCTGGTATTCACCTCTAGTGACGTGGGTGATCTGACACTAAGTAAAAGTGAAACCAAAGAAGTGCCATGGTCAGATCACTTCCTGGTGCAACTGGACTTCTCCGCGACCCTTCCCCTCTGCAGGGAGGTGGGACCAATTCGGATGGTCCGCCCCCGCCACTTAATGGATCCAAATGGTTTCCAGAGAGTGGTAGGGGATGCTTTATCCCATGTTGATGGCCTTTCAGCTGATTCCCTGGTGGCCCGCTGGAATGCGGAGTTAACCAGGGCTATTGATTGTCTGGCTCCGAAGCGCCCTCTCCGATTGCATGGAGCCCGGACAGCCCCGTGGTTTTCTTCGGAGCTGAGGGCGATGAAACAATCGCTGAGACGGCTAGAGCGTCGGTGGCAGAAAACTCACTCCGAATCTGACCGGACACAGGTTAGAGCTCAACGTCGAGCCTACCAAGTGGCGATAGCGACGGCGAAGAAGACTTTCTTCACCGCCTCTATTGCATCTGCAGAAAATAGTAGCAGGAGACTCTTTCAGGTGGTCCGCAATTTAACGGAACCACCTTTACCACCGGGGCCTTGTAAAGACCCCAAGATCTCCTGCAACGATTTTGCAAAGTTTTTTGCAGATAAAATCACTCATATTCGGAAGGAGCTAGACACCACCGTGGGAGCAGGGCTGGGGCGGGAGAGTGCTAGAGCCCTGTCTGGTCAAGTTGCATGGAATCAGTTTCAATCCGTTACCCCCTAGGATGTGGACAGGCTGCTTGGACGCGTGAAACCAACCACCTGTCTCCTTGATCCTTGCCCATCCTGGCTAATAAAAGCAAGCCGGGAAGGGCTGGGCGATGGGCTCTGCGGGGTGGTGAATGCTTCCCTCTGTGAGGGAACATTCCCAGATCCGCTGAAAGAGGCGGTCGTTAAACCGCTTCTTAAAAAACCATCTTTAGACCCGGCCAGTATGGCCAACTATCGCCCAGTCTCAAATCTTCCATTCTTGGGCAAGGTGATTGAGCGTGTGGTTGCTGAACAACTCCAGGCACGCCTGGAGGATGCGGACCATTTGGATCCCTTCCAATCGGGGTTCAGGCCTCATCATGGGACCGAAACTGCCTTGGTCGCACTGGTTGATGATCTCCGGCGAGCTAGGGACAAAGGTGAGAGTTGTTTCCTAGTTCTGCTGGATCTCTCAGCGGCCTTTGATACAATCGACCATAACATCCTTCTGGACCGTCTAGAGGGGCTGGGAGCTGGGGGCACTGTCATACAGTGGTTCCGCTCCTTCCTCCTGGGCCGTGTTCAGAAAGTGGTGGTGGGGGATGAGTGCTCAGACCCTTGGGCCCTCACTTGTGGGGTACCTCAGGGTTCCGTCCTCTCCCCCATGCTTTTTAACATCTATATGAAGCCGCTGGGAGAGATCATCAGGGGGTTTGGACTGGGTGTCCATCAATATGCAGATGATACCCAGCTCTACCTCTCTTTCAAATCAGAACCAGTGAAGGCGGTGAAGGTCCTGTGTGAGTGCCTGGAGGCGGTTGGAGGATGGATGGCGGCTAATGGATTGAGGCTGAATCCTGACAAGACAGAAGTACTGTTTTTGGGGGACAGGGGGCGGGCTGGTGTGGAGGACTCCCTGGTCCTGAATAGGGTAACTGTGCCCCTGAAGGACCAGGTGCGTAGCCTGGGAGTCATTTTGGACTCACAGCTGTCCATGGAGGCACAGGTCAATTCTGTATCCAGGGCAGCTGTCTACCAACTCCACCTGGTACGCAGGCTGAGACCCTACCTGCCCGCAGACTGTCTCGCCAGAGTAGTGCAGGCTCTAGTTATCTCCCGCTTGGACTACTGCAATGCGCTCTACGTGGGGCTACCTTTGAAGGTGACTCGGAAACTACAGCTAATCCAGAATGCGGCAGCTAGACTGGTGACTGGGGGCGGGCGCCGAGACCACATAACACCGGTCTTGAAAGACCTACATTGGCTCCCAGTACGTTTCCGAGCACAATTCAAAGTGTTGGTGTTGACCTTTAAAGCCCTAAACGGCCTCGGCCCAGTATACCTGAAGGAGCGTCTCCACCCCCATCGTTCTGCCCGGACACTGAGGTCCAGTGCCGAGGGCCTTCTGGCGGTTCCCTCATTGCGAGAAGCAAAGCTACAGGGAACCAGGCAGAGGGCCTTTTCGGTAGTGGCGCCCGCCCTGTGGAACGCCCTCCCAGCAGATGTCAAAACGATAAACAACTACTTGACATTCAGAAAACATCTTAAGGCAGCCCTGTTCAGGGAAGTTTTTAATGTATGATATTTTAGTGTTTCCTGGTTTCTATGGAAGCCGCCCAGAGTGGCTGGGGGGGCCCAGCCAGATGGGCGGGGTATAAATAATAAATTATTATTATTATTATTATTATTTGGAAAGGTGGGCATCCTATAATCATATTACTTTCAGTCAGATACTCAGATGGAATTGTTCTGCTTGTAATTCCTATGTTTTACATTCTGTGGGCATGAAATTCAGACCTGCCAATTTGCAGATCAATAGGACTAAGGTTACTCATTTTATAGGTAATTAACAAAAGGTACACTGACACAGGGTAACTGCTATGTCAACTAAATGCTTTCTCAATCTTTCAGTTTTGTGGAGTTCTCTCTTCCCCTTCTTTCTGACCTTTGCAATTGCTTTGCATTGGAGGCACTGTCTGGAACACAGTGTACAGAACACTTTAAAGCCGAGTGTTTTGTGAACTGTACACTCAGCTCCAGAGTATGTCTCCAATGTAGAAACAGAGACTCCAATGAACAGCAACTGAAACAAACAAATGAATGGGATTTCACTTGTGTGTTTTTTCCATTCATTTTCACTATTCCATTTGTTTTCATTGCAAAAAGAAAAATGGAATAAATGGGGGGGGCACTAGGGGCGCATTGGAAGATGGCTGACAATAACATCTCTCCGGTTCACACGAGGTAATTAAGAGGCTGTTATGGGAGTATGCAGCCTCCCTTGTTGCCCCAAGGATATGGGGAACACCGCCCTTGCCTGCTATGCCCATAAATCACCCCCAGATTCAAAAGAAGGGGGTGAGGGCACTAGGTAGAATGCCCTTGGCGCTGTCCCTGATCGCACCACTAGCTGCAGCAATTTATAATAATTAATTTGGAAGAAGCAAATGCACATATTTCAAGTGAAGAAGGGGAGTGAAGACTGCTAACTGAAGGGACCTCCGTGAAAGAAGAGTGACGGGTCGGAGCAAAAGGAATATCTCATGGAAAAGATACATTAAAGGCTGGGTATGTCGGCAGCGGGACTGGATGGGGAGGAAACTTTTTTTCTTTTCTTCTATGTGATTAACCAAGAACCCCTCCCTATACTGGATCCGTCGGCTAACTGAACTAAGCAGGATGTTTAAGGTCTGTGTGGAAATGAACTTTAACCAAAAGTATGTTTTATGGAGACTGAGTAAAGAATAAGAGCTTTTGGAGTGACGCAGCAATAAAAACAGCCGCCATCTTGCCAGGCTTGGTCGAAGGATTTACAACCGGGAGGAGGAATGGATTTGTTTTCGGACTGCATTCCTGGCGAACCTCCTCAGAGTTGGGAGAAAGGCAACAGATTTGTGAAGATTAACGACAGTAAGACTGTTTTTATTTATGGAAGCGATGATATACGGAAACCGTCTGAATATGGTTCTTGAATAAAAATATCCACACAGGATTACAACTTGTTTTAACCCACTTTGGAGAGCATCAGAGGTCACAAAGAGAAAGGAAAAATATATGAGAATAACAACAGGAGATGTGGAAAACAATAAGAAAGGACTGGACAGTATTGTGGACATAATATGGATAGATTTGTGGACATTAAAGCAGCAGCAAGAAGATGATTGGATCCCCTTCAGAACTTGAAATATGGGTACCCCCAACAAAAATTTAAAATTTGGCTTTGTAATTTATGTAATTTGGTTTGAATTGATGTGATTGGTCGGATAATAAAAAATTATTTAAAAAAATAAAAATGGAATAAATGGAGCTCATTCGTTTCTTTTTAAATGCATATTTAAAATGACTGTGCATCCTAACTGTATTGTACTGCATTTGTGCCGAAATGAAGGTTCTGTCTGTGGTGTTAGGTCTATGACGGCCCATTCCCACATGTAAGTGTTTGAAAAGCTTTAAAAGTGTTCTTTTAAACTGTTGAACCCTTTACACTCCACTCATTTTGTTTAACTATAGTTGTCCATCAGCATTTCTATATCACAGTGTGCCCACATCAAAACTAATGATGTGTACACATCTGTACAAAACTTTTTAGAATTTGTCTTCTAAACAATATGAGCTGTAGAATTTAAAAATCACCCATGGATTACAAGAACTGGAAGAAGTGCTACTATTTTACTCTCCATATCTACACCCTAGTTAGAAATTGCTCTTCATGTCTTCAGTTCTCAAAAGGGAAAATGCAAGAACAGAGCAGAACATATTCAGGGTGCTCTGCACATGGATTAACATGTTGAGTCATGTGTGTGCAACTTAATGAAATATACATAAAGGCATGCTAGATCGGCCCAATATACCTGAAGGAGCGTCTCTACCTGCATCAGTCAGCCGAGGCACTGAGGTCCTCCTCTGGGGGTCTTCTGGTGGTTCCCTCACTGTGAGAAGTGAAGTTACAGGCAGGGGGTCTTCTTGGTAGTGGCACCCACCCTGTGGAACTGCCTCCCAGCAGATGTCAAGGAAATAAACAACTATCTGACTTTTAGAAGACACCTGAAGGCAGCCCTGTTTAGAGAAGTTTTTAATGTTTGATGTTTTATCGTGTTTTTAATATTCTGTTGGGAGCTGCCCAGATGGGTTGAGTATAAATAATAAAATTATTATTTATTGTTATTATTATTATTATTAGTAGTAGTAGTAGTACTAGTATGTGTTATTTAAGAAGAGCCTGCTGAATCAGCCCAATAGTCCATCTACATAGTTCAGCATCCTGTTCTCACCAGATGCCTGCAAGAAGCCTATATGCTAGATATGGGTGCAACAGCATTCTGCCACCGGCAGTTCTCCGTAACTCATGTATTCATTATGCAATAAATAAGCAATTTCAAAGATGCTGCCCAAAAGGTCCCAAAAGATGTGTGGGTGGCCCTGGTCATGAGGTTGTTAGCAGAAGGCTATGTGCAAGCTGTACACCTCCAGTGTCCTCATGACTTCAGAGCTGATGGAGCATTTCTCAGTATGCAAGAGTATATCACTAGTCTCCGTGCTTTTTTCCTGGGAGGACGCAGGAGTAGGCATACCCCTAAACATTTTGTGAATCTTATTACTTTTGTCTATTTACTGTATTTATTTTTCCCAATTTGAACTATAAAATGGTGACTTTCTTGAGTCAAAATGAGAGTACCCCTAAACATTTTTTTTTTAAGAAGAAAAAGCACTGACTAGTCCCATAAAACCAATATAATCTAGATGGTGGTCATAGTCTTCCTGAGTTAAGATTTCCCAACTATTGTGGGCTTGAGAGTCCTGGCATGAGCTGTATTAGAGAACGTGGATGACATGGCTGTCATAAAGATCCCAGTTGCACCAAGGCATAAGTTTAAACTTGCATTGTAAATGTTGTGTCAGTTACATATCCTTATTACTTCTGCAGTGACTGATGTTTTGTAGCATGAACCTCTTGCTCCTTGCTATGTATTTTGACAGCCCAAATGGATCCCAATTCACCACTTGCATTTTCTTTTATCACGCTGTGAGCCACAGTGCTTGAAATGAGAACTGCTTGGCATGCCCATATAGAAGGGAATTATTTGATGAGAACTTTGGGATCATGTAAGTCACTTTCAGGGCTCTTTGTCCTTGTCTTTGTGAACAACAGGGGGACTTGTCATTCAGGAACTTTTCCTCATTTTTGTAGTATCATTTATATAATAATAATAATACTAATAATAATGTATTATTTGTACCCCGCCCATCTGGCTGGTTTTCCCCAGCCACTCTGGGTGGGTGGCTTCCACAATGATCAAAAATACACTAATATTTTTAATGTCTTCTGAATGTCAGGTAGTTGTCAGGGCGCCACTACCGAGAAGGCCCTCTGCCTGGTTCCCTGTAACTTTGCTTCTTGCAATGAAGGAACCACCAGAAGGCCCTCAGCGCTGGACCTCAGCGTCCAGGCAGAACGATGGGGGTAGAGACGCTCCTTCAGGTATACTGGGACATATACGGGGCATTCTGAGTTGCCACTGAGTTTTGAAGGTAGTGCTGTGCTGAAAAAAATTCCTTCATTGAGTGTTCTCCATCAATTGCAGAGAAAAGAAATTGTATTTGGAAATTATTGATAAGGAAAGGGGAAAATGGCAACATTCTTATGGCTGGCATACAGGGTTTTGATCCCATCCACCCCCTTTGGTCACTTTGGAACAATTAGGAAAGCTCAAAAATTCATACCCCCAGAAATTTTATAGAAATTCTCAGTTGCTTTGAGAAAGAAGGCAGCAAAATGGAATCCTCTTCTGCATCATAGGAAGGACTTTTTTTGATAAACTGGAGGACAGATTGTCAGTTTGCATTTCTTAGTACAGAAAGTATTGATCTGATGTTTAGAGATCTTTCCTATTCTGATTAGTTCAAGAGGGTTCTGGAAGCTTGTCTGTGTGGCGGAAGGTTTCTGATGTTTGGGTTATTCCTTCTGGGAAGCTGAGTATAGCTGGTTTAAACTGATTTTGTTATCCTTTCTGTCAAGGTCATGTTAACCATAATAGTCAGGCCAGGAGGAGCCTGGGTTTCACTCACTTTCTCTTTCTAGCTCTTTGTTCCGGGTATGGTGTTCTGTTCCGTATATAGTGTTAAGGTTTAGTCTTATTATAAGTTCTTGTAAGTTAGTTTATGATAAGTCTGCTGGAACTGGATTTCTTATGAACCGTGCCAATCCTGAATATATTGTATTTGTGACCGTTATGCTCATTTGCCTTCAATAGCACTAAAGCTCTGCTGGATGAAGTACAATTGCCTCTGGTCTGTTCTTCAGAACTCTGCAACGTGTTTAAGTCTTCCTTAGACTTGCACGGCGCAGATTTCAACACAGCGCAAGCTGGGGGCAGCCAAACTGCCACTTAAAGCAGTGGCAAACCCAGTGCTGTTTCTCTAGAAAAAGAAGTGCCAGAACTCACCATGAACACCTCCCTTGTTCTCATAGAATGGCAATGACACCCACCTGAGAGGTGTCGGAACTAAGTTCTGGCTGAAAAAGAGAGACCTGGGCAAACCCTTGACCGCTTCATCTTTAACATTAGATACATCCCACTCAGCAGTACTCTGTTTCTGCTGCTGCTGAGGTTAGATAGTTTAATGGGACATGATACGATTTTAGCTTGGAACACTGGCATTCTTGTCTTATTTTTATATCATTAGGGTTGCTCTGTACTTCTATTAGAGGAAGTGCACAGTATGAAAATGATGCATAAATAATAGCTCTAAGAGTTTACCCTCCCACTAATATGAAATCAATCTTGGAGAACACAGGAACACAAGAAGCTGCCTTGTACTGAATCAGATGCTATCTGGCTCACTATTGCCTATAGCGACTAGAAGCCGCTCTCCAGGACTTCAGAGGACCAACTCGCAGCTCTACCAGGAGATGTTGGGAATTAGAACTGAGACCTTCTACATGCAAAGCAGATGCTCTACCACTGAGCCACACCTCTTCCCCAATGGGAATTTTTTTTTGGGGGGGGGGTAGGGGTGGGGATGGGAGGATATATCCCTACCACCGCAAAAATAACAACAAAAAGTTACTTGCCTTTTTATCTTTGAAATCCTATTTCAAAGCAGGTTTCTTTTTTCATTTTTGGTAAGATTTATCTGCTCTCCCTACACAAGTAGCATGGTTACAGTGCAATAATGAATCAGTTGTTTCATTGGTATTCCTTAAAGGACATCATAAACTGAGATTTGTATTTAAATTAATATGAAAGATGGGTAAGACAGACGGAAAATCAGTGACCATAAATAAAATTCTTTGGCGGTTCTGCTGTGCACATGTACCTGCAGAGACTGTCTTGTTCTCTTTTATGCTGCAAATGTACATTATTTCCAAAAGGATTATCTTCTTTACTTTTTAATTGAAAAAAACCCCTATACCTTAATTTTGCTGATGTGAAGATACATTAGACTATGCTAAAGTTGTCTTTTTATGTTAACGCTGTCAACTAAAATCCCTCCAACAAACAGAAACAGAGAAATGCTCATCAAGGTGTTTATTTGTGATGTTGATGTGCTTTATAGGCACTGCTCTGGCTGCCACCCAAACACAGATTGCTACATACCAATGCTTTCAGAAAACTGGCACATCTTTCTAAGCTAGAATGTTATTTAATTGTCAGTGCAATGTAGATAAAAGAAGTGCTCTGCAAATGAATTCAGAATATTGGCTTGGCAATCTAACCAATAGGACATGCACAAGTGGGACACAACCACAGTGAGAAATACTTTGCAATTCCCAAAGCTTTAGCCCTTCAATACATCCTTGTCTTTTTTGACATCATGTTAGAATTGTTACAATCTTCCTCCCAGCTGCTTAACTATGACTCTCTAGTCTTTAAATTTTTAATGAGGTTTTTTTTTTGGGGGGGGAATAAAACCTGTGATCAAGCTTTGCGTTTTAAATAGCAAACATTTTTTTCTTTCTTTTGGGTTTTGTGGCAATGTACTACCTACAAAATCTAGGTAGTTCTTCTTAGAGAGGATCGCATGACCCCCTCCACTTTGAAAACAACAACAACTGTGAAGGAGGTCATGTGAGTTGGTCACATCCCTTCCACCAGTCCCCTCATTGGCCATGACCACCACTGCTCACCATGGCCCAATAAGGGTCCCTTTCACATGGAGAAGGCCTATGTGCAGCACTATATCAGGACGTTTTTTATGTCTGATGTTTTATTATGTTTTTATATGTGTTGGAAGTTGCCCAGAGTGGCTGGCGCAACCTAGCCAGTTAGGTGGGGTATTATTATTATTATTAGCTGAATTATTATTATTATTATTATTATTATTAGCCAAATATGCAGGTGGGTCCTTGCACTATGGGCACTGGCGGCAGAAGGCATGCCAATGTCCTGCATCAGCAGTGGGGATGGAGTTTGGGGTAAGGCCAAGACTGGGGAAACAGCTGTTGTGAAACCAAACATTTGGGGGTTCTGAGCATCTTTCAAAACAAGAAGGACTTCAGCCAGCTTCAGCAGGAGCACTCGGCCCTGCTTTGTGGGAGACAGAGCATTCATGAGCTCAGCCTTTCAACCAGAACAAAGCACAACCATTCACACTGCTGGAGAAAACAAACAGGAAATCAAGCTAGCGCTCTCTCTCTCTCTCTCTCTCTCTCTCTCTCTCTCTCTCTCTCTCTCTCTCTCTCTTTTAGCCTTGCAGCAGTTTTCTCTCTTATTGAACCCTCTTGGGGGAACCGAGAGACCATTTTCCTGCTAGCAGACATTTAGCCTTTTGTTCAGCAAACTCTTTTTGTTGGAAGGGAAAAGAAGTTAATTTCTAAGTGGGGCGGGAAGGTAAAAAGTCCAAAAATATTTCTCTCCAGCTGTCTGCAAAATTAAGTTCCTCGATTTGACTAGTGGCTTCAGAATGCCGATTTAGAGAGATAAGTGCCCCCATGCAAGCTTGGTATTAGAAGTACAAAGTATCTCCCTGGGCTGAATTTATGAATAGTTTGCTCAGGCACGAAGGATAATCAATATGCCTTCTCCTGCACTTCTCTCAAAGCAAAACTGGCTAGTTTAGCAGAACTCATACTGTGCATCCTAAAGGGCTAGGCTATTCATGCTTTGTTCCCCAACTGACTTTATTCAAGCTACCACATTTCGGGAGAAATTCTCATACACAGACACTACTTCCTCTGGGTGACTGTCATTAAAACCAATGAGATTATTTGAGCAGGGTGTATGGATACTACCACTCTCCGAAAAGACACAGGAGATTTGCCAACATTGTTGTTGTTGTTTAGTCGTTTAGTCGTGTCCGACTCTTCGTGACCCCATGGACCAGAGAACACCAGGCACCTCTGTCCTCCACTGCCTCCCGCAGTTTGGTCAAACTCATGCTGGTAACCTCGAAAACACTATTCAACCATCTTGTCCTCTGTCGCCCCCTTCTCCTTGTGCCCTCCATCTTTCCCAACATCAGGGTCTTCTCCAGGGAGTCTTCTCTTCTCATGAGATGGCCAAAGTACTGGAGCCTCAGCTTCACAATCTGTCCTTCCAGTGAGCACTCAGGGTTGAATTCCTTCAGTATGGAGAGGTTTGATCTTCTTGCAGTCCATGGGACTCTCAAGAGTCTCCTCCAGCACCATTTGCCAACATAACATATGAGTATAAAAAGAGCCCTGCTGGACCAAGCCAATGGCCCATCTAGTCCATCGTCCTGTTCTCACAGTGGTCACCTAAATTCCTGTGGGAAACTCACAATCAGGACCAAAGCACAAGAATGCTGTCCACTCCTGTGGTTTCCAGCACCTGGTTGCTATACAGTTGCAGTGCAGTTATATGCTCTGTACATCACCTGCCATACAATTGTTCTGTGCTGGAACTTTGAATGTGGATTAAATGTTTGGTCAGAACACTTGTGTACTAGATGTTCAGAGATAATTTATTTGCTTGAATTCCACTCTCTGTTTCCCCAGGGATAGGTTTCAGGTGGCATTCTCCAAAAACCTGAAGGATTTTATATTAGGAAATCATTTTTCAATGAAAATAAGCATAAAGTTCATATTAGGATAAATGTGTTCTAAAAGACTGATAAATTTTCCTGACAAGTTATATCTACAGCACATCTATATCTGTGCCACAAACTGATGTTGATTTTGCTCTTTCTTTTTATGACACAGAATAAGGAAAATGTCATTTCCTTTCATAACCTTTGCCCCATGAAGAGTCTTCCTCTCATTCCTGAACACTGCATTTACATGCTCTTTGCATTTACACTTCCAATCTTCTAATTAATTTTTTGTAATAGGAATTCCAGTAATCATAATCATCTGCAATACAGTTTGGCTCACAAGGATTTTATTGAGTAAAAAAGAGAGAAGTGTAAGCGCCATGAATTCTGAACCATTTCATAGTTCAGTTTCGGACCCTTTGTCCTTCCTGTAGCTCAGACAGAGGCAAAGCAACCTGCTCCAGTACCCGGAGCAGCGCTCGTCCCAGGGGATGTGGTGCACATCCCAGGGGGCGTGGTGTGCCACCTGGGGGGGGGTGCCGCCAATCGGGAGTCGGCATTTTGTCACACACCCCTTTGGAATGGCACCTGGAGCAAACCACCACCCCCCGCCCCCTTCGGAACGCCCCTGATCTCATAAGCTAAAATAATGCTCCTTGATTATTATGTTAGTGCGCAATGCAGATTTTGTTTGTGTGTGTGTTCTGCCAACGTTGCAGGTGCTTTCTGTGGTCCATAGTAAAATACCTGATACAGGATATATGCCATTCCCGTTGTCATGAGCGTAATTCAAATACTTGATGTTTACAAGCAAATATTCAAGACATCAGGCTGATTTGATGTGTCACAAGTAGCAAATTTTGCATGTGCTCACCCCCTCAGAACTGCATGTGGCATGTGTGCACTAGTTTTTTTGTTATGTACTGGGCCAGCAGGGGGATACTGTAGATAGTTATGCAAATGAAGGATCGAAAGTGACATTCAGTGATTGGATAGTTTTAGAAAATGGCAACAGTTACATTGTTCTGGAGCTCTATATAAGCAGGCTGACTGAGCTCCTCAGTTAGTTCTGTTCTGCCTCTGAATAAAGAAGAGCTGTTTGAAGAATCGCTGTGTCGTCTGATATGTTCACCCACAACTTAACATTTTTGGTCAAGAACAAAAAGGAGCAAGGAAACAAAAGCCATTCAACATTAGCAAAAGCTATGCTGTGGAAAGGCCTGCTTCTGGGTGATGAGCAGCACAGGGCTTTTGACTGAGGTCACTTTCTGTCACTTTTAATTATTAAATGTTCATTAGTTAGCACACAGCGACCGCACGACAGCGTCTGTCCTGTGTTTTTCACTGGTGCCATAGTAACGACACATATTCTGCAAAAAGTGCTTTGAGAGAAAACTTCTGTGGATCTGACTTCCTGCCTCCTGAAATCCTGCCTTTGTGTGACTAGAATGATCTTAGCCCTGGGCTTACAATGCACAGGACTCTTTCAGTCTTTTTTGTTCCTACTTCTGAAATTCAGGAATCAAGTTCCTCCTCTCCACCTCCCCTTTTCTTATTCTCCTGTGACAGCAGATAATTATTTGAAAAGATTCTTCAGCATCTTTGCAAGAGCCTGGGCAGTTTTCTTTCTACAGAGCTTGTGAGGGGGCAAGAGGAATATAAGTCTATATGATCAGAGTGATGGAATGTATTGCTTTAGGCTCTTTTTGGTATTCTGTAATCATATCCTGCAAAGTATGTATTAAACATGAGCAACAGAGGACTGGAGGGTGGGGAAATGACCTGAACTGTAGTTAGGGACATTCAAAGAAGGCAATCAGTCTAAAATCTAAAAGAAAACAAATGCTGCAGCATGTTTTATAACTGGCAAGAGACTTTGAGGTCAGCCACAGCCATTAACTGTGTTAGGGGATGCAACAACAAAACAATCAGCCCATAATTGTTGCATGTACCAAGTAGGGATGGGAGAGGAATTCAATTATTTGGCATTCAAAAGTGAATCTATCTAATTCACACTTTCTGAAACCACATGCAAACTGAAAAACAGCCATCATTTGAAATTCACAGTCCTGTGAATTTTGCAACACACTTCTCCAGCCAAGAAATGTGTACAAAAATATACTAAGGTAAAATGTGCATTAAAAGCTAGTGAAAATAACACACACATTATATTAGGGGGAATAAAAATACTAGGGAATATAGGCATTGTGAAAAATCAATATCAGCAGTAAACTATAAGGGAGATGCAGAGATCTGAACAGAGACCATTATTTGTGACGCAACACCCCTTTTGCTTGCATTTATTTTTGATTCAGATTTGTTATGGCCAATGGCTAGCACAATAAAGTTATTTGGATTAGCTTGGCTTTGTAAAAATGTGTATAAGGCAAAATTGCAGGTAAAGTTGTGTGTTTTAGATGCAATTTCCACTAAAATGCAGATGAAAATTCATGAGGACATAAAAAATGCAAACTGATGTGGAAATGTGAAGAACTGGATTAAGATTTGGAGAAGGAGAAAATGAGAGAAACTGAAATGGACAGTTTCACCCATCCATCGTACCAAGTCCATATAGCTTTCCATTCACCCTGTTTAATTTGGATAACCGTATAGAGGTGAGGGCCACAGGTGGGTTTTTCAAAACAGCAGCTTCGGAAGTTGTTTCCTCGTCTCATTTTGTTCCCCTGACTTTCTATCAATGAACAAAGCTCTGATGTTAACTTCAAAGGGCAGCCACATAGAAATTGATCAGAGAATCCAAATCCAGAATCTAGGATCCAGTAAAAAAAATAAAATATTTCCCATGGCTCCACCTGCTACATAGCATGTTTTTTTCTTTTTCATTGCAGTGCGTCAAAATATTTCATATGGAAGCTGGGAAGGAAATGATGGAGGATATATCAAATTCCACTCAACATGGTCTAATTGCAGAACATCCCATTTCAAGTGAATTGATTTTAGTTGGGTCAGAAGCAGTGACTGGTTGATGAGGCCCATCATGCACAATTCTTACCTACCTACACACTTGAGTCCCCCGCCCCCATCTATGTGAAGAGGGATAATAAAATTATATAATAGAATATGAATGTTCTTTGGATTTTGCCAGCTCAAACCTGTACATATAGGAATATGGGGCAACATCAGGAGCAATCTAATAATTCATATAAAGCCTTTCCTGAACCTTTGTGAGCAGTGCTTGAAACCTGATCTTTGTAGCAAATGAGATACTGCAACAGACTAGTGTGGAAAATGTTTACAATATTCCAGCTATGCATGTGCAAACAGATGACCTTAACATTTTGCTCAGAGGGTTGGAACAAGATTCTTTCTGTGGATCAATACATTACATATATATGGAAATGAAATTCTACCAGTACCGTTAGACATCCATCGGTCTATGGGACGAAGAGATAACAACATGGGAAAGGTTATTTCTTTGACGGCAACTTCTGGCAGCATTGGGTTTTCTAAGATAACATGGTATCTTTATTCTGCCAACTTCTGTTGTTGGCGCATTTCATTCCTTTCCAATTTTCAGTAACTTGAAAAAAAATCTGTTATAAGATTAGGAAAGGAGAAGGTTAATGGGCGGAGACGTCCTTAACAGTAGTCTCCAGCAGTAAAGTTGCCAAATATAGTATATATTGCATATATTGTGTAACATTATATGTTAATGATCTGTGAGGTCTTGGGGAAATCAATAACTTGAATATAGCGTTTTGAGTCATCACTTAAATTTTCATCATCATTTCAGTATTTTCTGAGTCATCACTTGTCTGGAATTTATTATATCTTGGGAGAAATTATATTTTGACCATTGCAAAAGGTTGTCCCATGAATTTCAACAAAAAATGAACAGCATTTATCCCCAAAGGATACTCTTTTGGAATGTGATGAACCAAATCACAAAACACCAATACAGTCATACCTTGGATCCCTAATGCCTTGGCTCCCGAACAAATTGGCTCCCGAACAATCGAAATCCAGAAGTGAGTGTTTCAGTTTTCAAATGATTTCCAGAAGCCAAATGAGCTTCCTGCAGCCAATCAGAAGCTGGTTTCTGAACATTTTGGAAATTGAATGGACTTCCGGATTGGATTCCGTTCAACCTCCAAGGTACAAATGTAGTAGATTCAAGTGAATCGAGACCTAGAATGAGTGGTTGGAAGCATGGTCATAGTCTGGTCTGGGATTTTCTGGAGACCATGCACAGGCTGAGAGCCCACTACCAACCACAGCTACCAACTTCACTGCTGGACACAATGCTCATCCTTATCCTCTATACCATTGCCATCTCCATGTCTCCCACCACCACCGTCATTCTGTGGTGGCAGGGTGGACCAGAGGGCAGGTCAGCAGTGGCAGTGAAGTGGGAAAGGGCCAGCAACTGCCTCTGCCCACCTGTCCCTTGTCCCACAGCAGGGGTGACAACAGGTGAGGGCACATCAGGTGGTTCAGTGGGTCACTGCTTCTTGAAGCACAGATGGGATCATGAGGAAGTGGACAAGGTCATCCTTGGTGCATTAAAATTTCCACTAAGTGCTTGAAGTATTACTTATGGCACCATCCTATGAATATTTACTTAGAAGTCCCATTAAGTTCAGTAGTATTGACTTCAAAATTGGTGTGTTCAGCATGGCATTTTTAGTGATCTGATGGTGGTGTCTACAGGTTTTCCTTTCATGTGAATTAATTCCTTCCTTAACATGGATTCCATCTGAACTATTTAATACCTTTCTTTCAAGCCAATGTAAGCATAGCTCATTTTTCTACTTTTTTCACTCTATAAATTTTACACACTGGAACTTAAACTCTGCTGAATGGTTCATTGTTCCGTGCCGTTAGAAGTTAGAACATATCACAAACTACTGCCCTACCACAAATGTCTGTTTTGCTCCAATTGAACCATTTATGTCAGTTGCCAGCCAACCTTAACTTGGAACCATCTGGGCTAAATCAGCATCCATGCTTGCTATCATACAATATGTCCACTCTTCTGAAAGGCCTGGCAAGAGAAGCTGTGTGGGAGATGATAACTTGTCCAGGGTCCCCTTGGATGTGTAGGGGCTTGAGCCCTGGTGTCCCAGGCACAAGCCCAAGACACTGATCATTACACCACACAGGCTCTGTACTAAATTCTAGATACTGAAGTTAGGCATTAGGAACTCCTTCCTGATGGTACAAGGTGTTCAACACTGAGACAAACTGCATTGGAAGCTAGTAGAGCCTCTTTCATTAGAGGTTTATAAGCAGAGGCCGGATCAGCAATGCTGTGGTAGTCCATTTCCTGCATCTGCAAGGAGTAGGATTATATTATATTTGAAGTCTCCTCTAACTCTATGATTCAATGGAAACTGAATGCAACAACCTTAGTTTGGCTCCATGCTAATGTCTCCTCTAAAAAGCTAGGTTTTCCTCAAATTGGAACAACAGGTATGTACCTCACAAATTGCTTCCAAGGATAAATGCAATCAAGAGTGTCTAGATCCATTTTCAAGTTTCAATCTGAGTTGTGAGGGAGAGGAGCAAGGGTGGGCATCCCAGTTCTTCCTTTCCATCACCAACTCTCCACCCTCCACAAGGTAGAGAGCAATCATAGAATTGTAGAGTTGGAAGAAACCCCAAATGTTATCTAGTCCAACCCCCTGCAATGCAGGAATCTCAACTAGATCAAATATGACATATGGCTATCCAACTTCTGCTTACAAACCTTCAAGGTAGGAGATCCACCACTCTCATGGGAGTTTGTTCCACTGTCAAACAGCTCTTACTGTCAGAAGATATTTAGTTGGAATCTTCTTTCTTGTAACTGAATGCTTTGGTTTGGGTCCTAGCCCCCAGAACTGGAAAAAACAAGCAATAGTAAGTATATTAAAAGTGGGCTATATCTTAACAAACCACATGTTACAAATCATTCATAGAAAAGCCTTTAAAAAAATTAATTGAATTTTTGATACATACAAAAACATATAGACACTGAAAAAACATAGAAAAGTCTGAGCTCATGATGTGCAGCAGGAGTAGCATGTGTCATTTCACGAATGGCATTCCAAATCTTTCATAAATGATTTATTTTATTCAATACCATTTATTTACCGTGGACTGCCTGACGGTTTCAAGGGGAAAGGAGAAAATCCATTTATTTTAATATACGTAACTACAGGACTGAAGGCTGTGCCTTGCCTGAAGCTTGAATTTGGGGAAATAATCCTCCAAGACCATCTGAGGTCATTTGTAGAACATATACTGTGCCACTAGGCTAAAATACATTCACTGTACAAAGAGTTCCTTCAAGGACAGTTCTTGCAAACTGCAGGCCATTACAGAGCTCTGATGCTGTACAAAATAATGCTACAGATTTGCTTAAATGCTATATCAAATTATTGCTCGAGTGTTTCTAATGAAGCATGCATAAGCATAGCTTTTATACAGATTCCTCTCTCCCGTTCCCAAATACCAGATCATGGAACATTTCAAGTACCGTATTTTTCACCCTATAGGACGCACCTTTTCCCCTCCGCGGCTTGCGGAGAGTTGCCTGCATGCTGAAGCCTGCGCGTGTTGAGCTCAGTGCGTCCAGGCTTCGCGGACCTCTCAGCAAGCAGTGGGAGCCGGCGCTGGGCTCCCACAGCTTGCAGAGAGCTGCCTGTTTGGGGGCTGGAGGTCGGGGGAAGCTATTGAGCTTCACATTAGGCAAAAGATTCCTGCATTGCACTAGATGACCATCATGGTCCCTACCAACTCTATAATTCTATTGTCCAATTCTGATGAAGCTAAGTAGGTCTGGCCCTGTAAGTTGCATGGAAGGAAACTCAGATGCTTGGAGTCCAGAGTTTGAATGACAAGGGGACAGAGATTGCCCGACCCTCCTTCCTTTTGTGTCTGCCTCTTAGTATTTTTAGAAGGCTACATGGGGACATCATCTGACTAAAACTGAGGGTGAAGGTGCTGGTACTCACTATGAAGTTGTTACAGTAAGTGTCACACTTTTTAACAACAATTGCATAGCCTTGAGTACCTCCTGAAAAAAGCACTGCCATAGCTTAGTGATAAAGTATATGCTTTGCATTTATACCATCTGAGGTTCAAGCTCTGCCATCTGTGTATCAGGTAATGGGAAGGATCTGCCTATACCTTCAAAGATTCTGGAGAACTGCTTATGTTGTGCAATGAAGACTGGGCAAGATGGACCAATTGTTTGAGTCATTATGTGGCAGCTTCCTAGGTCTCTGGTCTATCTTGTTCAGTATTGTCTATCTGCACTGACTGACAAAGGAATTTGGTCAACTGATCAGGGTTTATATGCAAACTCTTGAGTGTTATTTTGCCAAAGAGAGTGCTTCGAAGTATATAAATAAAATGATACATCAACCAGAAATAGCTCCAAAAGTACTTCCAGTTCAAACAAAGATCTCCAGCTAAAAGTGAAGCTTAGCATTTCTCATTTTAGAAATCAGACAGCTCTTCCATTAGACTATTGCAGACAGTGGCTGACAGAATTGGGGAGCGGGAACAATTAGTAAATATTTTGTGAGTTTGTAGCGCTTAACGTAAAAAGTCTTTCAATTCCTTGTTGATAAGTTTTTGTTTTTATTTAATATGCATGATTCTTCCTCATTCAATATAGTTCAAGATATAGAAATAAAAAATTAGAAGGATCACAATTGCTTGTTAGAAAACCTAATACTGAAACAAGTGAAATGGATATCAGAGACACTTAAAGAAGACCTCCGTTGTTTTCCATTCTGGACTGCTGTGGTAGATGACCTTTCGATATCTGATCAGGATTCTGCTCTCCTTTACGAAATCCATACTTGCTTTTACAGAAGGTTTATAGCCAATTTGTTGCCAGTCAGAAGATAACATACAGGATTCATGTCTCATGATACTTTAGTGATTGATGCTGTTATCTTTGACATCTCATAACATCAAGATAGTTTAAGATTGAAAAGGGACAAGATATTATCTCAGACCTCTATCAAAAGTAAAGTTTAGGGCTACTGTCAACCTGTACCAATTTTGTCATGACAGTCCAGCAAAAACCATCAAAATGCCTGGGATATTTGGCTACCCAGTGTCGGGGCAGAAGTCATTAATGGCTGGTGTTCTATACATATTTAAAGTGTCCATTTCTTTTTATCGTCTATGTGAACAAATCAATGCCTGCCCCCTCCCACCAGCCAGTCAGGCTTTCCAGTGGCGTGGGTATCTGCAACAATCTTAACACGTCACATTTTTGTTTTTGTATATGATGCTATATATGTATTGAGAATACTCTCTGTATACACCCCTTTGTTGTGGGCTATTCTTTAAACCAAACGTTGTTTGGTAGTTGTATTGCAAATAAGCTAATACAAAGATTAATAAATAAATAAAAAATAAAAATTTCCCAGAGGAGGTTTAGGTTTAAGGAGCAGATTCCTTCGAGTACAGGCTAGCATCAGAGGTGTCATACTAAAATGGCTGCCTAAGCATAATATCCCACCAAAGTGCTAAAACAAACCAATAGATTTTCTAACTGCTAAAAAGAACCAGGCTTTTAATTGTTTACAGAAGAGCAGATTTTGGCAGGATTGACAAAAGCTGCACCAGCTGAGGTATGTGTAGAAACAGAAAGGGCAAGAAAGGAGTCCAGCTGGTGCAGAACAGAAGTTCGAGTTACCATCCTCGTCTATTAACTACCATTGCCTAAAGGATATCTCTGACAGGTGAAAAAGAGTTCTGAGAAATGCTGACAACATCCCTGGGCCAGGTAGACCAGGTAGTTCTGACCTCCTCTAAGCAAGCTCCTTATATCTTAATACTTGGTAGGGAACATACGTTGCCTGGTGCAAAGTATAGTATGCAAACTAGAAGCAACATCCAGGGTGCACTTTCTTGCACATGCAGAGGTGCAGGTAGGAAGGCCTACGGGCAAAGGCAGGCTGTGGCAAATTATATAGAGTAAGACTGAGCAAGGAGAGGAGCTATAGATGCTACTTGGACTAAGGAAGTATGTATAAACTCTTGATGGTTCAGGTGTTTGGTTCCAGGCTACTAGACGATCTAACATGCTCTTGTTAATTGCGATTGAGAACAGTTATTGTTGTATAATGCATTGCTTTAGAAATTTAAGGATAAGTTCCTCAAAGAATCCCAGAACTCACCAAGTAAGAAGATGTGGTAATCCTGAATTTTCGCTGCATCCCCTAGGAGCACTTCAAACTATGCACAGGATACCAGTATTACTTGAATACATGCAACACCTAATCTTGTTATATTTTGCAATACCCCTTCTACCTTAAGAAACCACAAAGTCCAAAAAGTTGCACAATCTCTTATCCAGCAAAAGACACACAATAATGTCCCCTTGCAAACTTTGTATCTGTCTAACGTAATAGCATTCAGCTAGCAATGCAAATGGAGCAGAACTGAGACCCGTACAGCTGTAAATGCTGCACACACAGATGGTACATTTGGTATTTACTAACCAGCCTGCAGCTATATTGTTTAATTACAATTAATTATAATCTAAAGAGCTGATTTAGTCATTATCTTTGAGAAATGGACATTATCAACTCCCACCTGCCACTTGCAGTGGAGCAAATTCAACAAAGGCTCACTAAGGTACAGAGGGAAGAAAAAGGCCATTTAGCAATTTAGTTTAGATGGAGAGAGAGCGCTGGTGGTTTGGACAGGACAGGCAGTCATTCCAAATAAAGAGAATGGTTTGTAACCCTTCTAGGTAACACTGGAAGGGCTTGGATTTGTCAGGATATTGGTCTGGTTTTGAGTTTTCCGGAGCACCAGAGACACCAGACCTTAAAATAGGAAGGACATTCTGAAGTATTCTGAAATTACTGTGTGACTGATTCAGCATGCATTCAATCCTCTGCTCAATCTAGATTTGCTGTACTACTGCAAATAAATGCACCAAAGTTTGATTCAATTGAACTGACAATTGTTATTTCATTGCTTCTCATGTATGATCTCCAGCTGTTTATTTTATGGTTAAAAACGAAATGGAGTCCTAGAACTCAACTTAAGAGTTTCAGCACCCTTGACAAACTACAGTGCCCAGGATTCTTTGGGGGAAGCCATGAATGTTTAAAGTGGTGTGATACTACTTTAAATATATAGTGCAGATGGGTTCTAGGTGGCAACAGCATCAAGAAGAGTTATTCTTTCCAGAAGGACCCAGGGAAGCAGATACCCCCTCCTCCACATTTTGTTTACATGCACTTTACCCAAGTGGGAAAGTGCAAAAATGTGGAAAAAAATACTCAATTGCCAAGGAAGTCAAACTTTTTTAAAGGAAAAAACAATCCTCAAAATTAATACAAAGATAAAATGCATGCAAAATTTCCAGATACAAATACAATAAAATAAGGACAATCACTGGTAAACAATGATGGCAGGTGTGTACATCTTCTAGGAACTGTGTATGACTATATAGCTTGTAGAAACCATACCTAAATCAGCATCAAATAACAATTTAAAATAAATTAATGAATGCACCAGATTTCCACTAATACACAAGTTTGAAAATCATTAACTCATTTTCAAAATGAAAAATAAAAATAAAACTCTACTAAACATTTATGGGGACAGTCATTCACATATCTCCCACACCTTCCTTTCTCCACCCTTCCCTAATCTGTTAAAATAACACTGTCGACAATTACAGGGTCATTTGTTATGCGCGATATAATAGACTGCAAATATAAAAAGCATTATCATTACTTTTGTCCTTTGTTCTTTCAGGACAGAATATTGCATAGTTCTTTACTTTGACATTTATTGCTTTTAGATTGGTAATAGAATGGTTTGTGTTGCTCATTATCTTGAATGATGATAATATTAGTGATTGGGGAGCCTGTGTTCCCTTGTTAAGTAAAGCAAAGGCTTCATATAATTTAGGGAGGGATATTACTGGGCAATTACCCACAATACAGTTCAAGTCTAATAAACTTCAGCCATATTCTTAAATGTCACATTTATAGCATGGTTTCTAGGTAACTGTACAAAGCCATTTGTATCACTTTCATTCAACAGCACTGGCTGTCAAGGTAAGACCTTTCCCAAGGTACTTCCATTGACTCCTACAAGAGTTTGCCTGTGACAATGTCCTAAGAGAGGTTCAAGACTCAAATCATTTAAGAACAAAATGTTTGAGGGTAATTTGTAATTGTGAAAAGAGGCACCTTGTACATGTTCAGGGACATGCTTCATTATAATTCCTTCTCATTTTCCAGGGCTGAGCTTTGACATTCAAATTAACCCTGTTGAAAACTAAAACTGTGAAAGGAAATAAAGAGCCTCCATTTTTTACAACAACAAATCTCTGAAGATTGCACTCTATGTTGTTGCTGTTGTTTAGTCATTTAGTCATGTCCAACTCTTTGTGACCCTATGGACCAGAGCATGCCAGGCCCTCCTGTCTTCCACTGCCTCCCGCAGTTTGGTCAGACTCATGTTTGTAGCTTCGAGAACACTGTCCAACCATCTTGTCCTCTGTCGTCCCCTTCTCCTTGTGCCCTCCATCTTTCCCAGCATCAGGGTCTTTTCCAGGGAGTCTTCTCTTCTCATGAGGTGGCCAAAGGATTGGCGCCTCAGCTTCAGGATCAGTCCTTCCAGTGAGCACTCAGGGCTGATTTCCTTATGTAGCCTTATTGGAGTTCACCGATTGGGTCTGCGTTGCTCCGGGACAGGAGGAAGGAAGTCAAAATGACACCGAGGTTGTTTCAAAGAAAGAGTTTATTCTGCTCTCCGGATAGCAGAAGGCACTTGCGTGGTGAGTCCACAGCAAGTACAAAGAAATGACAGGTTTCATGCAGTTTATATATCCTCCAGGCACCCTCTCACTCCTCCCCTAGGAGCCCAACCACGTCGGCGTACGTACACAGGTTGACATCACATATGTTCCTGCTCTGGTACTCTCAACCATAAAGGGATCTTCCTTCCTGCACTCCTGACCATAAAAGGATATTCCTGTTCCTACTCCTATCTTGGAGCAAGAGGTCACTACTTCCGAGAACATGCTCTGGCGTTAGTCCCAGACTTGGGTCTCTGCATCATTTGTGTTCAGAACATAAGATATGTCTGTGTCTGTTCTACTGGTAGAGTCAAGGCCAGTCTTGCCGTCAAACTGATAAGGGAGAGAGCTGTGTTCTTGTTTTGCATTTGCTCAATGGCTGAAGTTTATGCATTTTAGCTAAGGAGAAATGGGGATTTTGGTGCAGTTTAAAAGCTGCCTGCACAGTCAGTTTTGGGGTTTGGGAAACCCATTCCTTCATTCCCTACTCTTCTTTTGGACAGCCTTTCGGCTCGTCCCAAGGTACTGGCTGGTATTCTCATGTCAATGCTGTAATCTGGGGTCGAATCATTCGTAACATCATTTTATGCATCATATTTTGCAGGCATTGCGTTAAGCAGGGTATACAGGAGCAGAAAAGAAGCAATATTAGTCTATTAACATCGTTACAAGTCCTCTAAGCCACCCAAGGTTTGGAAGCCACTTAGTCAACCAAGACATGTCCCATCCTTTCCAGGTTGGGACAGGAACATGGGCTACTTTCTCTCTTTCTGTTGCCAGGTGTCAAATAGCTACACCATGGTCAGAAGTGTTAAAGCCACAGGCTCCTTCTGTCAAATTTAACACAGCCCAAAATCCGGCGGAACCCAAAATCAGGGCCGTAACTGAGGACTCATTCCAAGGCACAGGGAGGAGGGGTACTCCTCCCAAAGCATCTGTAGGTCACAGAGTGCGAGAGGTTCCAGGTGCAGACCGTGCAATTGGTTCGGTTTTGCAGAATAGGCTTCCATTTCTGCGTGTTGCGGGCACCCCATTCTCTCATTAGCCGCTGGGTTACCTTAAGTGGTGTGGGCGCGGTGATGGCTAGAAATAAGAAGATCACCATCCCGGCCCAAACCATGTCCCCCCTCAGCCCTACCTGCATCATTTGGGCACAGGGATATATATCTATTTCCTAATACCTTCCTTCTTCTAATACCTGGGGTACCTCCCACAAAGCAATATACAAAGCTACATATTCATTCAAGGGGAAAGAAAAGAAAATGTCCTCTTTTAGTCCACACTGGAATTTTCTCTTGCCGTTCGTAGAGATGCCAGTTTCCCGGGGTGGCACCTGCAGGGTGGTCTTTTGGTGGGCGCCGAGCCGATGCGGTGAGGAGAAGCATGAGGCGATGTCTGTAGGGCACCGAGAGATGGTGAGTCGAAGGGGTTGGTGTAGATCAATCGTAGCAGTCCAATCTCATACTGCCTGGGGTTTGCTTCATCCTTCAAATCAGGCCTGCTGTAATATATGCAGTCAGGTGTTGGAGGCCCATCCTCTCCCATAGGTAACCAGGTTAAGAGTCTCAGTAATTTGCAGCTGCAACCGTGGGTGCATGGGCAATATAAGTCAGCTGCTAGGCGCTTCATCATCTCTGCTTGGGATAGAAAAATAAGTTCCTTTCATGTCCACCAATGCTGGCACAGCATGAGGAGTGACGCACGTAGTTTCTTGTCCAAAGGTGAACCTGTCAGTTCTCTTTTAGTCAGTGGCAGCCGCCACTACTTCTCACATGCAGGGAGGCAAACCTTGTTCCGTAGTGGTTAATTTTTCAGACAAATAGGCTATGGGTTGGTCATCAACAGGGTCTAACAATTACCTTGATAAAATTACCTTGATAAAAACATATTTTGCCATGTGCAAATGGCTTTTGATACCTACTAGGTCCACAAATTACCATATAGCATATATTTAACACACACACACAAACGACAATTTGATCCCAACAAAGGACTGCTGGACCTCCAAAGGGCCCCATTACCCCATTAATGCCTTCTGTTTCTTCAGCCAATTCCCATCCCTGTACTCTGCTGCCCTCAGGACCAAAGGCGCTACACCCACTTTATCGCTATATGATCTTATATCCTGAAGCTCCCTTTTGTACTGTCCTTTTGTCCACTTCACCTCCTTTTCTTAAGTCCTTTCTAAATTATTCAATCCCAACATCATCATCATTATTATTTTCCCTTCTCATCCTCTCTCTCTCTCTCTCTCTCTCTCTCTCTCTCTCTCTCTCTTGTTTGTGTGTGTGACACTGACACAAAGATGAAGTACATTAACAAGGTAACACAGGTGATGATCTGGCATCTGAAATCATTCACACAAACAGAAAGCTTAAAAACACAAAAAAAGCATACCAGATGCTGGCTCTCTTCTCCAGAGTTAAATGTGATTGTAGCATATACACACAAATTGCAAGCAGAAATTAAATCACAAAAGAATGAGATCCTCTTGGAAGGTAGCATATTACCGTGATTACCCTTCCTTTGCCTTTTAAGATATGCTTATGTTTTAAATTCTTTCTGCAGAATATTTACTGCGAAAGGGTGTTCTGTTGGGCTGCATTTGAAAGTTGATTGGACTTTTGAATAAACTGTGGGGCAGTCCTTCCCAGTTTTCCCTATTATTATCTATTATTTATCTGCAAATAATTAAATCCTTGATATACATATTCATGTACTTAATTGATTAGGGTACAGCAATAGGTTAAGTTCCACCTGCTGTATGGCTCAATTTTCTTATAAAAAACATCTGATAACAGTTTGACAGGGTGCAACTCAACTTTTAACACCAATTTTTTCTTCATTTCTATTCAATTCAATCCTATGTATATATCAGATGGGGGGTCAGGGGGGTTGAGATAGCAGGTACCAAGACACTGTTTTGGGGAAAGGTTCCTGCTTTTTCCTTTTCATAATGTGAAACTAAATATCTGACCTAGAGCACTAGGAACATTTTAGAGAACACCACGTAGAAGGCTATGACAGCATACAAGCAGCCCTGATAAGAAGTGCCTGATAACTTCCATATTTGAAACCACAAAGAAAGGCACAAACCACAAACAAACGAATACAGGCAGTGGGGCCTCTTGCTTGGTGTTATTTGCCTTATGAATTAAGTCCCAGTTTCTCAATACACACACTTGCTATTCACCCCAACACTCTTCCTACATGGATTCACACATTCATGAATTCAGTTGGGCCAGTGTTCACATCATCCTGTTTTACTTAGCATTTTGGTTTGAAGACCCAAGTTCCACCTTCTCTGCACTTGCTGCAAGATTGTATATTATTAAACAATAAAAGGCACAATTTTCCAAGAGAACATATGTCTTGGAGTTGCATATAATCCCCACCAGGCGTCAGAAACTGGCAGATATTACTCGGAAATTTCAAAATTAATGCCCAGATAATTCATATATTTTTCCTCTGGGTGGTTGCAAATATAAACTTGAAAGTCTTTTGATACATTCATATAAAAGTTCATTTACACCTTACATACTTCAGATAGAAATGGTTCTGGAAAAGTGCAGTTACAATCAGAACACAAAATTCTTCCTCCATCCAATTATTCACCATGGTTCAGTAGCATACCAGTGATTAGTTCATTGTACATACTTTCTCCATTTACTTTAATACATCAATTTGCATGCAAACATTAAAAATCACTTTTCCTTCAAAGGAACCATACATAAGGTAACTTTGTTCAATATTGCCCTTCACCCAAGGGAAACCTAGGAGGAATCACCTACTGGGTAACTGTATCAATAAGCATCGAGGTATTTGTCTATCAACATCTTAATTCCGCTGTCACTAATGCATTTGACAACTTTGGAGGTTTAATCAACACGAAGAGCTTCAGTATCTCCTTTTCTCATATAAGATGTTTGTTTTGGAACACTTTCCACAGTCAAATGTTAACAGGGAAATAAAAGTTATTTTGCCTAAGACCTCTTCTGGCATGTACACTTAGAAATCAAAAAGGCCCATCTCAATTTTCAATTAATAGATATCCAAGGAGTATCTTTCATGGGAGGGACATACTAAAAAGAGCACAAACAATATTCCAGGTCTATATTCTTGCTGTTAGAATCAGCAGGTTGCTCCCTTTGCTGTTTACTTTATGTAAAATATTATACTTTACTTTAAAGATTACTTGCTGCTAATTCAGAATTCTTAATTCAGAATTCTTTAAAGGCTGGTTTTTTACTCATGAAAACCTCAACCAAGAATTTTAGTGTGGATCACTCCACTCCTCCATGTAGTACTGTGACTAAAGTATGTTGCTGGTCACACAGTCTCTAGCTATTCAGCTTTTACTATATTTGGTAAACTCTCTCTCAATAATAGCATCTTAATATATTACTTTCATTAATACTCATCAGCATAAACACTCAACCGTCTTTACAGTCCATTACCCAACTTTTCTCCTGTTCCAACATTCTCACTTCTCACTTCTCACCTTTATCATGAAAATATAAAATTTGACCTCATTAACAACTCATGTCACTTTTAATGTTAAAGACCAAATAATCCTACCCCTTTTTTAAAAAATACTTGTACTCTGCAAGATTCTAGGTGTTTTAAGGTCTGTTTCCCAACCCCCTAAGACGCAGCACAGTAGATGTGGCAGAATTGAGAACCCCTTCATGCAGGGTTCTATTCCTGCCTCTGCAGAGCACATATCCTTTTTTTTTTCCGGACCCCACGTGTTGGCAATACAATACAAGCCAACTGGACGCACCTATGCTGGTCACTGTCAGAATACAAAAAGGAGCTTACAAGGGTTTTCAACAGTAGCTTGACATTTCCACTTTGTCCCCAAAATAAAACACTGTGTGGGTTGGTTTCCTTTTTTTTTTTCTTCCTTAAACCCTGGGACACTTTACCACCTAACGTTGTTTCTCACTCAGTCACCTTTCTCCGCGTCCTGTTAGTGGCCTAGACGGACTCGCATTGCTAGGAACCGCAGCTTACAAGGACCACACTTCGCTTCGTCAGCGGCTCTGAGCCTCGACATCTCATCCACTCAAAACATTCACTGGAGTGTCCCCATACAAAAATAAATACACATACACATACAAACCCCATGGACCTCCCCAATCCCCTTTACCCACAAACTTCCCAAGACCGGTGGCACTTTACTGCTCTTCTACCGGCAAACCAGCGGCACACTACTGCTCTCTACTGGCTAAACCCAGCGGCACTTTACTGCTCCTACTGGGCGGGGCTGATCAAACCCCTGACTCCCACAAAACAAGCTGTGGAGCCTACCTTTCCCCTGGGTACCCTTCTCCCGTGCAGCTGCTGTCTTTCTTCCGTCTCTACTGCGTCTCCACTCAGGTACGGGGTGGGGGGCTCCCCCTAGAAAATGTAGGGTGCGCGCTTGGAGCCACCAACGCCGACCGAGCTGTTCGCTGAGCAGTGACGTCTCGGTCCTTCATCCTGTCCTCAGAGAACACGGATTCCCGGCCAACGCACCAAGAAATGTAGCCTTATTGGAGTTCACCGATTGGGTCTGCGTTGCTCCGGGACAGGAGGAAGGAAGTCAAAATGACACCGAGGTTGTTTCAAAGAAAGAGTTTATTCTGCTCTCCGGATAGCAGAAGGCACTTGCGTGGTGAGTCCACAGCAAGTACAAAGAAATGACAGGTTTCATGCAGTTTATATATCCTCCAGGCACCCTCTCACTCCTCCCCTAGGAGCCCAACCACGTCGGCGTACGTACACAGGTTGACATCACATATGTTCCTGCTCTGGTACTCTCAACCATAAAGGGATCTTCCTTCCTGCACTCCTGACCATAAAAGGATATTCCTGTTCCTGCTCCTATCTTGGAGCAAGAGGTCACTACTTCCGAGAACATGCTCTGGCGTTAGTCCCAGACTTGGGTCTCTGCATCATTTGTGTTCAGAACATAAGATATGTCTGTGTCTGTTCTACTGGTAGAGTCAAGGCCAGTCTTGCCGTCAAACTGATAAGGGAGAGAGCTGTGTTCTTGTTTTGCATTTGCTCAACGGCTGAAGTTTATGCATTTTAGCTAAGGAGAAATGGGGATTTTGGTGCAGTTTAAAAGCTGCCTGCACAGTCAGTTTTGGAGTTTGGGAAACCCATTCCTTCACTTAAGAATGGATAGGTTAGATCTTCTTGCAATCCATGGGACTCTCAAGAGTCTCCTCCAGCACCATAATTCAAAAGCATCAATTCTTCAGCGATCAGCCTTCTTTATGGTCCAGCTCTCACTTCCATACATCACTGCTGGGAAAACCATAGCTTTAACTATACAGACCTTTGTTAGCAAGGTGATGTCTCTGCTTTTTAAGATGCTGTCTAGGTTTTTTAGATCCCCTTCATGGATCACTGCCTTGCCATGGCAAAGGGGCTTGAATAACTCAGAGAAGCTATGAGCTATGCTGTGCAGGGCCACCCAAGATGGACAGGTCATAGTGGAGAGTTTTGACCAAATGTGATCCACCTGGAGCAGGAACTGGCAAGCCACTTCAGTATCCCTGCCAAGAAAACTCCATGAACATAGACAACAGGCATTCTATGTAGTTTTTATAATACATGTATGCATTGTTGGTTTAAATCATATAGGTCTCCTCTTTTGTAAACCCAGGGTTGTAAGAGAACTTTGGTTATCCATGTTCCCATGGGTACTGTGAGGACGAACTTTATTCAGTGCCCTTTCTCCCAGTGTCTAACCACCAAAGATCCCTACTGTTTATAACTGTGTAGAGCATAGAACATAGGAAGCTGCCTTGTGGGAATAAGGTGGTCTTTTAAGTACATTGGTCCCAGGATCTTAATATACTAATAGTAAGGCCTTAAAGATGGCTTGTTAGCAGCCTGGGCAGCTCCCTGAACACAGCTGTTATATGTGGCTGGTAGCCAATGCATGATAGCAACCACGCTGTAGCTTTCCGAACCAGCCTCAAGAGTAGCACCACATAGAGCACACTATAGTAGTCTATCCAAAAGGTTGCCAGTGCTTGAGCAGATATAGCCAAGCCACAGTAAATATAAAATGCGAATTTGCTTGCTTGCTTGTTTTAAACCTACTAGTTTTAAGATGAGAATAAAGGCCCCCTCTTGTTGGTTCAAGTTCTGCATGTCCAGAAAACTGAAACCTAAAACAGATGCCTTAACAGGTGTGATCCGTGGTGAGCAATTATGTCGTACATTGTCACAAACTGTGCTTGCTTACAACTGAGCCTCAATTTCCCCCAGTTTGTCTTTTGTTTTTAACCACTTTGCCCAATCCAGTGGTCCTAATCAGAATAAGTGCCTTTCTCCCAGTTATCTGCATTGGAAATAAAGTCCTATTGGACCAAATGCTGTCCTTGGTACAGTGGTGCCCCGCAAGATGAATGCCTCGCTAAACGAAAAACCCGCAAGACGAAAGGGTTTTCCGATTTTTAGCGGCTTCGCAAGACGAATTTCCCTATGGGCTTGCTTCGCAAGACGAAAGCACATAGGGAAATCTCCGGGGACAGCGGGGAAGCGCAGTGCACCTTCTCCTCTGTTCCCGGACCTGTCCGAAGGCTTGCGGTGGGAGGTCCGGGAACAGAGGACAAGGCGCGAAGGGCTTCTCCTCTGTTCCTGGGGCTTGCGGTGGGAGGAGGGTTTTTCCTCCCCACCGCCAACATTCAGAACAGCTTAAGAGCGCCCCTCGCGCGGGGCAGCAGGCTGCTATCCACAGCTTGGAGAGCCCTCTGGACCTCTTCTGAAGGCGGGCAAAAGTCTTTGCTCCCCCCCCCCCCCGCCTGCCTTCAAAAGCCGTCCAGGAGCATCTTAAAATCGCCCCGGGACAGCGGAGGAATTCTCCGCTGTCCGGGGCGATTTAAAAGCCCCCGGGAAGGCAGGCAGGGGGGACAAAGACTTTTGCCCCCCGCCAGCCTTCAGAAGAGGTCCTGGACCTCTTCTGAAGGCCGGTGGGGGGCAAAAGTCTTTGCTCCCCCCTGCCTGCCTTTCCGGGAGAGCGGAGAAACGCAGCGCGTTTCTCTGCTGTCCCGGACGGCTATTGAAGGCCGGTGGGGGGGAACAAAGACTTTTGCCACCCTCCGGCCTTCAGAAGAGGTCCAGGACCTCTTCTGAAGGCTGGCGGGGGGCAAAAGTCTTTGTCCCCCCTGCCTGCCTTCCCGGGGGGCTTTTAAATCGCCCCGGGACAGCGGAGAATTCCTCCGCTGTCCCGGGGGGCTTTTAAAATGCTGGGGGACGGCAGTGAAGCCTTCGCTGCTGCCTGCCAGCATTTTAAGATCACCCCGGGACAGCGGAGAAGTCTCCGCTGTCCCAGGAAGGCAGGCGGGGGGAAGCAAAGACTTTCGCCCCGCCGGCCTTGAGAAGAGGTTGGGGGACTTACTGTCCCCGGACCTGGTCTGAAGGCGGTTTCCATAGGAACGCATTGGTTGATTTTCAATGCATTCCTATGGGAAACCGTGCTTCGCAAGACGAAAAACTCGCAAGACAAAAAGACTTGCGGAACGAATTAATTTCATCTTGCAAGGCACCACTGTACCAGTACAGTACGTGCTCTGCCATGGAGCTAGAGAAATACTGCCACATGCCACGCCCCCTATTGTGCCATGAACCGTTTGTTATAACTCCGTTAAAATTCCAGAAAAGTAAAAAGATCCATGTGCATCTATTCACAAATCATAGTGTGATAATATGAATGGCAAGAGGTACATTTTGAGCTTTAATTTAATTATAATGCCTCTCTCCCTTTAAAAAATTAACTCCTTTAGTCATTCATGCACTTGCAGGTATTTTGAAAACCCAGGTTATTTATACACATAAATACAATAATTTCTGTATTTTTTCCTCCTATTTACTTGAGAACACTACACCAATTATTAATAATAATAGTAATAATAATAATAATAAACAACTTTTATTTATACCCCACCCTCCCCGGCCAGGGCCGGGCTCAGGGCAGCTAACACCAAATATAAATTACAATAAAACATAATGGGGGGGGACCAGTTAATTAAAATATGGCTTAAAATGCAGCTTAAAATGCAGCCTCATTTTAGTAAGGTAAAGGTAAAGGTACCCCTGCCCGTACGGGCCAGTCTTGCCAGACTCTGGGGTTGTGCGCCCATCTCACTTAAGAGGCCAGGGGCCAGCGCTGTCCGGAGACACTTCCGGGTCACGTGGCCAGCGTGACATCGCTGCTCTGGCGAGCCAGAGCCGCACACGGAAACGCTGTTTACCTTCCCGCTGGTAAGCGGTCCCTATTTATCTACTTGCACCCGGAGGTGCTTTCGAACTGCTAGGTTGGCAGGCGCTGGGACCGAGCAACGGGAGCGCACCCCGCCGCAGGGATTCGAACTGCCGACCTTTCGATCGGCAAGCCCTAGGCGCTGAGGCTTTAACCCACAGCGCCACCTGCGTCCCCTTAGATATCCACCCGAGCCAGCTATCCATGCTGGTCCTACATGGGCCAGCAAAAATGCCAAGGGAAAATTTATATACCAAATCCCATATAAGAGGTCAGAGTAAGTCTAAGCTGTGGGCCAGGCAGAACAGCTCCATCTTGCAGGCCCTGCGGAAAGATGTCAAATCCTGCAGGGCCCTGGTCTACCTTGTGAGAGAGCGTTCCACCAAGTTGGGACCAATCTAACCTCCTTGAGGCTCGTGACCTCCAAAATGTTGACATTTGTGGACCTTAAGGTCCTCCGTGGGGCATACCAGGAGAGGTGGTCCCGTAGGTATGAGGGTCGTAGGCTGCATAGAGTAGGTCCCATTGAACTCAGTGGGGCTTACAGTTGACCAGAAATATATAGGGTTGCAGAATAACATAGAATGTGAATACTTTTAAGGTCTGATTCCATTTTGGGAAAATAGGGAAATCCTCCTGGGAGCGCAACTTCTTTCAATCCTAGGTTCGGCAAGATTTTCACACTGACAGCGTTTGAAATTCACTTTAGAGGCTAATCTGAATTTTGCAGCTCTGACCATTTCCAGTACTGATGTGACCATGTACATATGGTATATATGCATAACATTAAAAAAAAAAAAAGATGTTACCCTTTCTGTTTGGTGCTCTGATTTGCCTGCGAGCCATTTATGTTCAATTTATGTTCATCACTTCAGTTATTTTGCAGCCTCGTGTTTTCAGCACAATGTGTCTCTTTGGTACCATGTAATAGTGACTGAAGTCATTTCCCCCCCATGAATCTTAGTAGATTAGTTTTTGCAATTTGTACACATATCCACATATCCAATTTCCACCAATTTTCATAGACAATTTTCTCTTTAGACTTTGTCATTTGTGTTCTTTAGTTGGAGGAATGCTCAGGTTTAAAGCTATTTGTAAAGTTCATGATGTAATCGGCATTATTGGACTTTCCCTGTAACGCAATCTTTTTTGATAATGGGGGGGACGGGACTGAAATTTCAGATATACTTTAATACCACCAGACTCTCACAGGAAGTGTAAAGATCCCAATGGGATTTATTTATTTATTTATGGATTTATTCATTGTACCTATATCAGGCATTCCAGCGGAAAAACTGGCTCCTCATTTTAAAGGCTTTTTTAAAAAATCAAAAAGGAAACTAGGTTTAGAAGTTTATATAAAGTTTTTTATTGAATTAGGTAAAGGTAAAGGTACCCCTGCCCGTACGGGCCAGTCTTGACAGACTCTGGGGTTGTGCGCCCATCTCACTTAAGAGGCCAGGGGCCAGCGCTGTCTGAAGACACTTCCGGGTCACATGGCCAGTGTGACATCGCTGCTCTGGCAAGCCAGAGCTGCACACGGAAACGCCGTTTACCTTCCCGCTGGTAAGCGGTCCCTATTTATCTACTTGCACCCGGAGGTGCTTTCGAACTGCTAGGTTGGCAGGCGCTGGGACCGAGCAGCGGGAGCGCACCCCGCCGCAGGGATTCGAACCGCCGACCTTTCGATCGGCAAGTCCTAGGCGCTGAGGCTTTAACCCACAGCGCCACCTGTGTAATTATTGAATTACTGTGCTTCAAAATCCAAAGTATTAGGGGGGGAAATGTTTCTGGGCGTCAGCAGCTTTTGAAGTTCTAGGGTTTGTGGGAGACTAATATGTTGTGCAAGCCACTTTGAGCACAATTTCATAGGAAAGTAGCCTATAAATAGATAGACGGTGATGGGATGGAAATCGTGTCCTCCCTAAAAGAGAGTACGTATTGCGGTGAGACTTGGAGACCGATCCCCTGTGTTGTGGGTGGGTAAGATTGATCAGCCACAACACCTGATTGGTAGGTCCCTCGATGTTGGGTTTAATCTGACCAATGGGGCACAGTCCAAATGGATCGAGGAACCTATATGCACGTGACCCAGAGCTTCCTCTTTCGGTGCCTGAATTTGGAACACCTGCCCACATCTCCCTACTTTTAGGGCTTGTGTGCTTTGACCTTGCTATGCCGTCATGTATCATCTGTTGTTGGGACAGGGGCACAGCAGGAATTTTCTCCACTTGGCTGAAATGTTCCCTAGATTCTTCGACTAGATCTTATTCTTAGATTTTCTGAACATCACAGGGAGCTGGAAAAGTGTAAAAAGTCTCCACAATGTGAAATCTGCCCCTTAATTTTCATGTGGCGAAGTGATCTCACAAAGAAACCTTGAAATAGAAGACCACTCTAATGACACTCAATACCATCCTTATAATTTCTACGCCACTTTCTCCCATTTTTGTCTCTCTAAAACAAGAGTAAGATTAAGCTTATTAACCACAGTTGTTTCAGAACAGATACAAGATGACATGTCCTAAAAATAGAATTCTGCCAGTGATTTCTATAAGCTGCTGTCAGGTAAAATTCCAATTTAGAGAGAACTCCAACCACAATGTTCTGGGTTAGATTCCTCTACCTATGCTGATGGCTCTTTCTCCTGCACATGATTGCCACCCCTTTCAGCCACTCACTCCCCAAGATGACCTAGTAGCAGTGACAGAAAAAGCACCAATTATTTTAACTTAACTTCTACATCCACTTTATCAGATGTCCTGGGTTGCTGTGGGAAAATTAAAATGTTAGGTGGCTTCCATCCACTGTGGCCAAGGGAAGGCAGGATTTCCAAATCATAGAATCATAGAATCATAGAGTTGGACGAGACCACAAGGGCCATCGAGTCCAACCCCCTGCCAACCTTATTGTGACCTGGATGTTGAAAGAAGAAGGGGTACAAAACAGGGCCAGTGGGCACCCCGGGATGGAAGAGAGAGATCCTCTCCTTCTGTCTCTAGATGTCTTGAAAGGAGGAAGCAGATCTACCAGCCCTTTCCCCTGTCCTGGCCTGTCCTCTCTGCAGCAGAGAGCAAAGGGATGTGGGGAGGACTTCAACCTGCCTGAGGGAGGGTCTGAAGAGGAAGAGGTGGTGTCATAGCTGAATGCAGAGGCACAGGCACAATCTCATCACTTAGAAACCAGGGCCACCTGCGTAGCTGGGATCAGATGCACACAACCCTGACATAGCATAGCAGAAAGCAGACTCATAGAGCAAGAGAGTCTTGTGAGTGAGCTCACGCTGCCTCTTATTTGAAAGCTTGGTGGGAGGGACATGCCAACTGCTGGTACACTGCCATAACATTCAGTTATGCTTTTCTGGCCTTGCTCATATATCTTGGAACCTTAACTTCTAGACCCTGTGATTGCTGCTGTGCCTGTTCTGCTATTAGCCTAAATAATGATCTTTTCCTTACTTTCAAGTAAAAACTGTTGTGTTTTGGGATGGGAGCCTGACACTGTCTTAGACCAGAGCAGCTGATAGCCCTATCTTCTGTGCCTTAACGATTTCTCATAATGTTGTTTGTGTGTTCAGACCCAGAGACCTCCCCCCTAAATAAATTCACACTTGACTCAAATTTTAGTTTTGGTTTTTGGCAGAATTTAGGCCACAACTTTTTTGATTACAGAAAGTGAGTGGTTGCATAGGCTGTGGTTCGATTAGCTCCCTGCACATTTGCAGGTAGCACTGACCCAGGGTTCCAGCATAGGTCAGCCAAGGGTGAATACCTGGATAGGCGAAAAGTCAGGAACAAACTATGTCCGCCACCCAGTTGTCCCCCCTGGACTCAGACACAGGCACCAACCCCTCTCAGGTGTTGACCAAACCATTTGGGTCCCTGGATTCCTTTAACGGAATACCCTTCACATAGGGATGGCGAGACCGCTGCCCCATCTCTATCACCTGAACCAGAGCCTATCCACAACCTTACAAGTTGTGATGATTTGCTACGCAGCAGGCGAAACCTAAATGGCAACAGCCAATCAGCCAAGTGGGGGAAATTCCTGCCTTGCCTCTGTCCCAATAACAGACGACACATGACGGCATAGCAAGGTCAATCACAAAATGCCCTAAAAGTAGGGAGAAGTGGGCGTTCTGATGCACAAGCTGAAAGAAGAAGCTCTGGGTCATGTGCATAGGTGTATATATAGGTCCCTCGATCCGTTTAGACTGCACCCCATTGGCCAGATTAAACCCAGCAACGAGGGACCTACCAATCAGGTGTTGTGGCTGTTCAGTATACCCACCCACAACCAGGACACGATATATCCAAGCACTCTGTTCTCAGGCTACACATACTTTCAGTTTTGTGATAGTTTCATCATTCCTTTCTTTAACTTTAAATGATTTTTTTATACTGCTCTTAAAGATAAAAGTAATGCTACTTCCAACACTTCTTTTTTTTCTATTTTGTAGTGTTCTGTCAAAAACACACATTAATTTATCTGTAAAGCTATTCTATAGAATAATCCCAAGGTACCTCATTACCTGCTCATATAAGAAAGGTTTGAAAAGCTGACCCTGAGTTCCTGCATATTTATAGTTGATAAAGAGAAATTATTATTATTATTATTATTATTATTATTATTATTATTATTATTATTTATTAATTTGTATGCTGTCCTTCATCTGAAGATCACAAGGCAGTTCACTCCAAAAAATAATGAAAAGGAGCAACAGAACCAAGAATTTGCAAGTTATGATGAAACTATGGAAGGAACAGGGGGTTGGAGTTTATCCTGCTGTGTCAAGAGCAGCATGAAACCTGTGCCCTCCCTTATTCCCTCTCTGGAACACTTCTGTTTTGGTGTTTATGTCGATGTTTAAAGTCCTAGATGGCTTGGGACCTAAATATAAGCAAAAACACATTATTCCCTAAAGACCAGCTCGTGCTCTAAGATGAGCCTAAGATGTACACCTGATATGGTGTACATGGTCCAGGAAAGAGCCTTTTCAGTAGCATCTATGCTTATATATGGAACTCCCTTACTTTCTACTGAGGTACATCTGAGGTACATCTGGCCCCATCTCTCTATATTTTATGGTCTCTAATTTTATTATGTGTGGTATGTTATCTCCTAGAAAAAACTTTTTTCTAGATATTCCATGTATTAAATAAATAAACTGCTGTTGTTTCATTCTAGGGCAACGTTTTCATAGAAAATGGTCTATAAGACCATTTATGTGAGAGGGAGAGTGTGTGTGCACCTACTCACCCTTGTTAAATGTTTTCTATGTTAACACATGGAAAAGCCAAATGTGTCACATACATTATGAAAGAGCCCACGCCATCTGAATTTTGCAAAGATACTATGTGATCATAATTTTCACAGCAATTTCCCTGCCCCATGCACCATATATTTGCATATCTATACACAGAGACACACACTTTTCAGTAATCGTATACCAAGTCACATTGCGCGGCGCCAAAGAAAGCCCAGAAGCGAGAGTGCAGTTATTATTGCTTCCTGTGCTCTCTTGTTTGCTGTCTCTGCTGTTGTTTAAAGTGGAGCTGGCTTTGCATCCTCATTTGCTGGATGTGCTCCCACAAGCTAGATAACAGCTCAAAGGTCACTTTCTACTCTCTGAATGTCAAGAAAACAAAGGGAAAGTTTAATCCTTCAAAAGCGTAAGAGGGAGTGCCAAAGGTCACCAAAGATTATTTTAGTTCCATATTTTGTGAATAGCTTTTCAAGAAAGAATAATTGCAAAAATGAAAGGTCTCGGAGCCCTGCATTATGCAAATTTCCAGTAGTGCTGCTTATGGTGAAATCAACTAATGGCTTCCACAGCCATTAGCATCTGCTCCAATAGTTCACTGGAAAGGACAATACCAGATTATCAGCGTTCTCTTCCTATGTGTTTTACAGTAATAATGCACTATGAGTACTTTACAATAAGAGTACTTTCTCACAGGTCAATTATATTAATAGCACTTATGAGGGCCCTATTTTTAGCTGTCTTAATGACAGTGGTGGATTCGTGGTCTTTGGAGTCCCATTTGCGGACCCTTATTCATTTGCCTAAATAAGCATGCCTGTGTCAAAATTATGGGTTTGTGATGAGATGATAATATATCTGCCTTTGCACTCTTCTCCGCCCTCCTCAAACAACTTGGGGACAATCCCTGCTGTGGACCAGGCAGGACGAAAAAAAGGATGATAATAACAATGGCGCTGAAATAGGTGCCCCCCCACAAAAAAATCACAACAACATTGGAAACAATATGGTAATAATTTCACCACCTCTAAACAACTTGGAAGCAATCTAGAAAAAGGTGATAATAATGACAATGACTCTGTACTGGGATCACCCACAACCCAAAAAACTTTGGAACAATCAGGGAAAAGATCATGAGGATACTTGTGCATTGGGCTCCCAACCCTATCCCAACAGCTTTGGAGTAATAACTGCTTCATGGCATGCAGCAGAAATGAGAAAGTGCTGCTATATCTTTTGCTCTCCCTTGTATTCAGCTGAAACCCTTCTCAGATAGGCACCTGCTCCATGTACCAACAGGCAGCAACAAAGGGAAAATTCTGATGTTTCTTCCTCCAGCCTCCACTCCATTTTAAAAATATTCCTTGAGCAGCTGCCTGCTGCCTAGCTGGCAGGCAGCAAAGTGAGAAACAGGTGGTTCCCACACTGCCCCTTCCCTCCCTCAATATACACAGGTGGAAGCAGCTCGGCTGGTTCATTTAACAGAAATTTACTATAGGGGTACCTGAATATTATGCTTCATAACTTTCTTTCTAGAAGGGTTAGAAAGAAGGAAAAGAAAGCTCAGTGTTAGAAATCTCCACCCTAATAGACAAGGCTCCACTGACTGTAATCAAGGAGTAGGATAAATGAAGAGCGGAAACAAGAAACAATGTGATGAACTGAAACACTAGCATTCAACAATGTCAAATCATAGTTCATTGTCACATTTCTAAGGTATCCTCTCAGTTAACAATGTACATTAAAAACCCAGGGACCCCTTAGCTGCAGGGGGCCCCAATTCTGTGATACTACACGTACCTATAATTCCACCACTGATGATTCTCCACTTTTTAATTACAAAACCAAGGTTCATGTATAACTGAAGGACTACAGTAAAACCAAGAATTACAATACAATACATCAAATAAAATCCTTCAGCGATAGATGTATTTTCATCCTCAACAGATCTGAAAACCTCCCAAAGAGGCCTTTTCTCTAGTGAATGGAAATATTTCTATCTCAAATCATCCTTGAAAATTAGTCCCCCAGGAATAGAAGCCCGATGGAATTGCAGGATACTCATTAGGTCCTATTAGAGTAGGGGCAGATTAACACATATCATTCACTCATCTGTGAATCACAACTCTCTAGCTATGTGTTTCGCTCCTTGAGAAGTGATATCTAGACACAGATGCTTTAGTTCAGTAATAATTCAAAACCACCATCCCAACAGAACAAGCATTAGCAGGTAACAAATAACATAAAATGTGTTGTGTTGTGATGTGTAATTTAAGGCCAATGCTATTGAATTTAGATATTCCACTGCCCAAAGAGTAGACACTTTAGTAGCACAGGTTTGCTGAACTCACAATAGGGTATGTGCAGAATAGGAAGGCAATTTCCTGAAAATATGGATGTCAAGCTTTTTTGCAGATATATTTTTTTAAAATTCTTTGGTCTCAGCTGGAAGAGGGTTATCTTTTATTGATTCCACTAAAAATGCAAGCAATTCTCCCATGTTAATCTGCATTATCATATGTATAATATTATACTGATATTATTTATTTGCTGCAGGAGTCCTAAAAAACCAACACATAAACAAAGACAGCAATGCATATAACCATATAAAATACTTAGATACTAATACTTACGAAATCATGCTGCAGAAATATAGTATATATATATATATTTTGTGCAGGATTTGTTGTGTATATTTTTTGCACATAATTTTGAAAATATTTAGTCAGTCCTTTTAGAAAACAAAACAAAAACAAGTCATAACAGCTCAGACATTTTCTTGAATAGGATGACAGCAAAAGTAGTTGCACAACTCAAAACCTCACTTAGCCTTGAAGCTTGCTGGGTGACCTTCAGCTCAGTGAGGTTTGAAGCTCACTGGGGGACTATCTCTCAGCCTAACCTACCTCACTGGGTTGTTGTGAGGATAAAACAAGAGAGTGAAAGAAAAATGTACAGCACCTTGAGTTCTTCAAAGGAGCGATGATGGTGATTTTTAGTAATGTGTAGAGGACTAAACGCTTCCCAAAAAATATTATTGTGGAAGTTTAAATGAAAGACACAAAATGGACTGTTGAATGGATTACAGTGGTACCTCGGTTTAAGAACAGTCCGGTTTAAAAACGATTCGGTTTACAAACTCCTCAAAACTGGAAATAGTGTCTTGGTTTGAGAACTTTACCTCGGTCTAAGAACGGAATCCGAATGGTGGAAGGGCACTGGCGACAGGAGGCCTCATTAGGGAAAGCGTGCCTCAGTTTAAGAACGGCTTTAGTTTAAGAATGGACTTCCGGAACAGATTAAGTTTGTAAACCGAGGTACCACTGTATTTCTCTTTCATTTGCCTTTTCGTGTAAATGAATGCAAGTCAAGATGATTAACTGATTTTATGTCAGCAATTATATTACATATCCTCCTAGACCTCATATCACACTGTATATTCTTACCCTCTTTACCCCACCTTCTGTTTCCATTTGCTTTCTCTGCTGTTTCCCTCTGTTGCATTTTAGAGTGTGATCCCCTTAAGGCATGAACTTGTCCTTTGGTAGTTTGTAACATACCCTGATGGCATAAGAAGAAGCAGCTCTCTAATGGAGGACCTTTAAACAGCAACAAATATGACAAATGAGAAACCAGTGTATCTAAATGTCACCAACTGAAAAGGTCACAGACACCAGAATCAAAGAAAGTTTTTGGTTGTTTTATATACATATATATTCTTTTTAAAAAATTACTAGAATCTAGAACACAATCATGTAAAATTAAATCTAATCCAATGCATTTCAGCTCTAGGGAGCTAGCCATAGATGCTTTGGGGCTCTCTTTGAGAAGGCCTAAACATGTCATTTTTATTAAAATAAAGCCACCATACACCACTGTGGAGTTTTTGAGAACCTCTGTATCAGGACTGAGCAGACTTCATGCCTGTGGATCGACATTTCTTTCTTTCTAGAATCCAATATCCACAAACTGGAGCCAGGTGCAAGAGATGACTAATAATAATAATAATAATAATAATAATATACTTAGAATCAAATAATTCTGAAACCATGAATTTATTTTGAGTGCAAAAACTGAATTGAGCTTACATAAAAAACCCACTCAGTCCCCTACAGAATCCTTATTCATGTTTAACAGTGGAACGGACTCCCATAGGAGGTGGTAGACTCTCCTTCCTTGGAGGTTTCTATGTTTTCAGCAGTATAATTTAAGATGCAGTAGACATTTTTGTTGTTGCCATTGTTAAACAATTTGATGCAATAAATTCTTCCCGTCTACTTCAGATCACTTACAGATCTACTAGTAAATGCTGATCAACCTTCTGCTCACCACTGACTGCTCCACATCACCATTTGGTCTATCTGCCTGCAATAGGGCCTCACCAGCAGCAGCAGAGCTGCAGAGCTACCTTCCCAACAATAGGATCACTGCGGTGGCACTGTGGTCTAAACCACTGAGCCTCTTGAGATTGCTGATTGTAAGGACAGCAGTACGAATCCCCATGACTGGGTGAGCTCCCGTTGCTGTGTCCCAGCTCCTGCCAACCAAGCAGTTCGAAAACATACCTGTGCGAGTAGATAAATAGGTATCGTTGTGGCGGGAAGGTAAACAGCATTTCCGTGCACTCTGGCTTCCATCGCGGTGTTCCATTGCACCAGAAGTGGTTTAGTCATGCTGGCCACATGACCTGGAAAACTGTCTGTGGACAAACGCTAGCTCCCTTGACCTGAAAGCGGAGATGAGCGCCACACCCCATAGTCGAATTTGACTGGACTTAACTGTCCAGGAGTCCTTTACCTTTTACCTTACTAGGGCAGGGGTGGGAGGACTAAGCAGCAATGAGGTAGTATTGTGTAGATGCCCTGATGGAGTGCCAAATTGGCTCTGCCGCTATGTCCACACAGCCCTGACCTCGCCACTGCCCTGCCCCACCCAATCCAGGTAAGCAGCAGTGGCTTCCCAACTCTCTTCCATCATACTGGCCACCATTGACTCCCAATGGAGGCTTGTTGATTAGGATGAATGGGGCACTGCCCCACTGCCCCCAATCTCCCTCCAGTCCTCACCACCTTCTTACCTCCCTACTTATAAACAGTCCAATGGGTAGGACTGCCTATCGGCTTCCTTCTCCTTTAAGAACTCAGCATGGAAATAGGGTGGGAACAAAATTGGCATTTGTCTGTTGTTTGCTACTTGATTGAGAATTTTTTTCTGAATCAACTATTCAGACCCTTGGCATACAATTCATGTTTCACACATAGCTGTTAACTCCTTCGTAGGAAGCTAGAGAAATCTTTGCCCAGGTTGCATGACACTTCTTAAGAGGCTTGACTCAGAAGCCAATACCCATCAGAATGCTGAAAAGGTTTTATTAACCTTTCTCCAAAGGCATCTGAAATCCATGCAGGGGGTCATCATCATCAACACAACAGACTGAACTGATTTCCAGACTCTTTGCCAAAAGCCAAAAGCTTGAATGGAGCTATTTGATTTATACTTTCTAAATTAAGTTGATGAGATTTGCCAGGATGATGAATTATGACAGCAGCCTGGTCTGCAGAGGAGCACACAATAGGGCAGTCAATTGGCTAATCTTCAAAAGACAGCTTGAAATGGTGATGGATAGGTATTGTAAATCAATCTGCTCAGTCTTCATAGTCAATAGATAAAGTGCCCCCTCCCATGATCCAAACACAATTTTTATCTAGTAAGATCTGGAAATTAAAATATAAAAAATACTGACTGAGTTATGTTATCCAAACTAGTTCTTCTAACCTCAGACATCCTTGAAGTCAATGTCAGCTCCATGTGCCTTTGGGTATGCTTTAGATTTCACGTGGGAGGTTTGGGTAATCTCTCAGAGATGGTGATTGCTCACAATGTTGTTCTCGCCATTACTGTGAGAATCCCTGCAGCCATAAAAGGATGAGCATAATCTCCCATTGGAGTCCATTAGTAGTGCACCATATGTGACCAGGGGCAACAATCTGACAGCAGAACTGATTGCTGTTCATGGACCATGCTGGCTTTGTAAGCTTCTCAGTTCTTCATGCGATAAAGAAAAAAGCGAAGGGTGTGGGTCTAAATTGCACAGTAAAATTAAAGAAATCAAGCATACATAAAAACCAAATTGTTGTTGGCATCTGTCTCTCTCAGGAGGCAATGGAGAAATGCGCCTTTGAAGGTGAAGTCAAACTGTTGGAAGTTTATAGCACCTGCTATAACCATTATGGGAGATACATGTTTTGTTGCAGGTGGGGCAAATGAAGGTGTCTGGGTGTGCTGCTGCAGATTCACCATGGTGTCTGCACTCCTCCCAGTGGTCATTCCTCCTCTGGATTGTGGCCATCTGCAAGGGATTCCCATACAACAGGGTAGATGTTGCCAGCCTTCATGATATACATTAAGGGATCATAAATGGTTTCCACTATACCATTCCAGGTTGCCTCGGCACATCTGCAGACATGGAGTTACAAGTGAATCCATTGTGTGGAAGACAGAGTAGGAAGAGAGAGACATGTGGCAAGTAATCATGTACACATCCCACAGGGGAAGGACAATTTAAACCTAGGAATTATTTGTTTTCCACATGAACATGTGTTATAATGAGATGCTTTGTACGTACTGAATTCGGCCATTGGTGCATCTAGAACATAGCCTTATAGAAAGTCAAACCACTGGCCTATGTAGCTTAGTGTTTTCTGCGCCAACCAGAACTGGCTCTCCTGGGTTTCTCCCAGCCCTATCTCCCAGCCCTGAGTCTCTCCCAGCCCTACCAAAAAAATGCCAAGGATTTAAGCCCTGTGTGCAAAGCATGTGCTCTACAGCACAGTTTTTACGCTTCCCTAGTCCACGTAGTTTCTACTCTGCCCAGTACAAAATTATTTCAGGTCTTGGACAAGTGTTTTTGCCCTAGGCCCAATAATCCTTTTTTTTTTCTTTCTTTCTTTAAGGGTTCTGGTACAATTTTGTAAAAAGCACACACTATAACATTGAACTCAATCCTGCTTGCTACCAAAGCTGAATATGGTCTTAACAGTGAGTCCGTAAGTGACTATGGAGGCCAGTTCGGGATCCACACATCCTTCCACATTGGGGACATATGTTTCTAGGCAGGAGTTGATCATGGTGAGCACTTGCCAAACATGCCTTCATCTTAGCTCATTTCTCCTTTTTGGCCTGAGTTCGTGCTTCTTCAAAGTCCATGACACCTTCAGTAAAGGCTGTTCTCCCATCTGAGTGCTAGCAGGCCAGTGTTTCCCAGTTACCAGTGCTTATACTCCTCTCTTTTTTTTGCCTTGAGAGTGTCTTTAAACCTCTTTTGTTGTCCACCAGTATTTCGCTTTCCATTCTTAAGATGGGAATAGAGTAGTTGCGTTGGAAGACAATAACCAGGCATCCAAACAACATGAACAGTCCAACAAAGTTGATGTTGAAGAATCATTGCTTCAACACTGGTGATCTTTCGTTCTTCCAGTACACTGACACAAGTTCGCCTGTCTTCCTAAGTGATGTGTAAAAATTTTTGGAGACACCATTGAGGGAATCTTTTGAGGAGTTGGAGATGGTGTTTATAAATGGTCCATGTTTCACAAGTATACAGTAAACTTGGTAGTACAATAGCTTTGTAAACAAGCATTTTGGTTTCCCTGAGAATGTCCCGGTCCTCAAACACTGCACTTCAGTGGTAAGAAAGCTGTGCTCACAGAGCTCAGGCAATGTTGGATTTTGGCATTGATGTCGGCCCTTGTGGAAAGATAACTGCCCAGGTAGGAAAAGTGATCAATACTTTCCAACATTACACCATTAAGTTGGATTTGTGGCGCTGCAGAGAGGTTGATTTGTACTTCTTGGTGCAGCACTTTGGTTTTTTTGAATATCCAGCAATAAGCCAAGTTTTCTCTAAGCTTCTGCAAAGATATTTAGGATGCTTTGAAGATCATCCTTTGAGTGTACACATGCCATGTGGTCATCAGCATACTGAAACTCTGTGATGGACATTATAATAACCTTTCTCTTTGCTTTCAGCCTACTCAGATTAACAAGCTTTCTATCTGTTTGATATACAATTTCTACCCAGGTGAGGAGTTTCCCTTTCCCATTGTGCAGGATCATGGTGACGAAGATAATTGAGTTGGGGCAATAACACATCCTTGTTTAACACCTGATCTCACTCTGAATGGTTCACTTTGAGAGCCATCGTTATCCGCCATTGTTGCTGTCATATTATCATGGAGGAACAGAAGGATGTTGAAAAATTTATCTGGCCAGCTGATTTTCAGAAGGACAGTCCACAGTAAACACCATATACAGGGGTTGGCTTTGCTCTCTGCATTTTTCTTGAAGCTGTCGAGCAGTGAAGATCATATCCACTGTCCCCCTAGAAGGTTGAAAACCATTTTGGGATTCAGGAAGGGTATCCTTGGATATAGTTTTATAGATAGAGAGATAGATAGAGAGATAGAGAGACAGAGAGAGAGACAGGGAGATAGTTATATCTACACTGTATACTAATATACTATGCACATTCAGAACCACAGAGAAACAATATTCCAAAGCATCCAAAAGACCATCACATCCATCTTAGTCAGTGTTCATGATGTATGCTTTTCTTTTTTGGCCATGCCTGTTCAGTTCCAAATGGACTATTGCGGCAGCAGTGCTCTTTTGAAACCAGTATAATGTGCATATCCCCAAGGTTTTATTTCCACACATTAACAAATACGATGTACAAGCTTTTGCAGTCGGCATCCATTTCTGTGCTAAGTTTGTAAGCCAGTTGTTGTTTTTAAAGAGAGAGAAAGAGAAAGTGAAAGGTCCAGAATGTGTAGCAGCTTGAAAGTGAATGTTAAACAAGCCCACATTTGCAAGCAAAATTAATTTCCCTCTGAGTTGATGAGGTACTTTATTCTGTAACGCAAGACAACCATTTTGCTAACAAATGAATGTGACTAGGAGGAACTGGTTAGCCTTATGTAAAAGAGATGGCATCTCTCCCCTCATAGCACATCTGGTAGGTGTGGATAGCATTCAGCCTTGCTTTCCAATAAACACCATGCTAATGTCTTTACTGAAAGGACTTCTATGTCATGCCACTCATAATATGTTTTTCAGACACCACGAAAAGAAATCCTCTGTTGCTCAGCCATTTGGGTATCTTATTTTATTGTCTTGGCAGCTGTCCTCCTTATCTGGCAGCCTGCATTTTTTGTTAATTTTGTTTTCTTTATACACAATATAAATCTCTTTGTCCTGCTATGCTATTTGAATGCATAATGCTGTGGGGGTTTTTTTCCATGGTGGGGGTGGGAGGTTGTTTTCATTTGGCTACATATTATATTTTGCCCATCCAAAAACCTATTCCGTTTTTTATTCCTTTTTCCAGAATGTTTCTACATCTACAAATAATTGATGTTTTTCTTTTGTGTTATTTTTAGCATGTCCATTTTGGAACAAGCAGTTTTATTTCTGGTTTGTTATAATTGACACAATATGGAATGCTTAGATGAGGGGTATTATTTCTTATCCTTGCAAATTGACTTCCTCCATGCTGTCTGATATGTCTTTCATATTATATTATATTATATTATATTATATTATATTATATTATATTATATTAATTATATTATTATAATATAATACTGTTCCACAGCCTTCTATGGTGCCCATTCCAGATAATTAACTTATTCATTTACATGTCCCCGGGCATTTAACTCTAAGCCTCCTTCAGGGTGTCCCTGGACATTTAACTCTAAGCCTCCTTCAGGGTGTCATAAACCTAGAGCATGCATTTGCTACCAGTTTAGCTTCAAGGTACTTGTGTCAATCTCAAAGCCCTAAACAACCTGTGTCCAAAGTACATTTAGGACCACCTTATTCCTTATGATCACTAAGATCTTCAGATGGGGCATTTTTTTATGGCCATCCATTAGCCTAAGGTTCAGTCAGCTTTTACCAGAGGCCAAACCTTTAGTGTGGTAGGCCCTGCCTTGTGGAAATCCTTGCCAATAGAAGTTCAGAATAAGTCATATCTGCTTTCTTTTATATATTATATACTGATTGCAGGAAACACTGTGTTGTAGTCTCATTTCTGAGCAGCAATGTCCAGAGCTCAGTGGAGTGGGAGACCAGGCAACTGGAAATGTCTCTGAGGTGTACTTGCCTGGAGGCAGAGCCAGTGTTCAAAGTCAGGTCCAGCCCTAGGGTCGGGCAAACAGCAATCCATATGGTCAGAGTATCCAGGGGACAAGGAATCCAATGATCAAGGGTCAAGATCAGCAGAAAGCAGCAAGGTAGGGCCAGGAACAACAAGCATTGTTTCCAGTACCTGACTGCTGTTGGAAGCTCTGCTTAAGAAGGCTGAAGCCAGCTGATTCTCACCAGTGCCTTCTCCTCTGTGTCCTTGAAGGCTGATCAGCTGCTGGTGGAGTCACTCCCCCTTCAGGCTGCTGTTCAGCAGGAGAAGCTCATGACACATTGGTGTAACATCAGTGTATAAGTATACCAATGATTTTCACAACAGTATGGGACCCCGTTCTGTCCTGATGTCAATAGGCAAGCTAATTGACAATAATTACTTCTCCCTATTTTCCTATCCCTATGATGAAGTTGTATATCTTGATTCCTGTAAGGCCTTTGACCAAGTCCCCCCGATATCCTTGTGGAAATGCTGATAAAATGTGGACTGTTAGCTGGATTTGGAGCTGGTTGACTGACTGAACCCAAATAGTGCTCACTAACAGTTCCTTGGCATCATGGAGGAGAAGGACCAATGAGCTGCTGCAGGGTTCTATCCTGGGTCCGTTATTGTTCAACATCTTTATAAATGACTTGGATGAAGGAACTGAGGGGGTGCTCATCAAATTTGCAGATGACACCAAATGGAGGGGTAGCCAATGTGACTGAAGACAGAATTGGGATTCAAGATGACCAACATAGATTGGAAAACTGGAGCAAATCTAACAAAATGAATTTCAACAGCAAAATAATGTAAGGTTCTATACCTAGGCAGGAAGAAAAAGCTGAACAAATATATTTAATAATAATAATAATAATAATAATAATAATAATAATAATAATAATTCAATTTATACACCACCCTATACCTGGAGGTCTCAGGGCTGTTCACAACAAGACCACAACATATAAAATCAAACCAAAAGCAGTAACCCGATAACCGCCCCCCCAAGCCACATTCTAAAGGAGTGTTGGATGTCAATAAGATCAACCAAAGGCCTGGTTAAAAATGAATGTTTTTGCCTGGCACCTAAAGATGTATCATGTAGGCACTAGGTGAACTTCCCTGAGGAGAGCATTCCATAGACAGTAAGCCACTGCAGAGAAGACCTGTTCTTGTGTTGCCAAGGGACACCTGGATTGCCAATAGTACACATGAAAAGGATCTATGACACAGCAGCAAAAAGGGGGGTTGGTAATACTGTTCTAGGCTGCATCAACAGAAGTATAGTGTCCTGATCAAGGGAAGTAATAGTACCACTCTATTCTGCCTTGGCAAGACCACACCTGGAGTATTGTGTCCAGTCCTGGCACCACGATTATTGATATTGAGAAGCTGGAAAGTGTGCAGAGGAGGGCAACCAAGGTAATCAAGGGTCTGGAAACCAAGCCTTACGAGGAAGGGTTGAGGGAGTTGGAGACTAAGAGGATATATGATAGACATCTTCAAATATCTAAAGGGCTGCCACATGTTGGATGGAGCAAGCTTCTTTTCTCCTGCTCCAGAGGCTAGGACCCAAACCAATGGCTTCAAGTTACAAGAAAGGAGATTCTGGCTTAAACATCAGGAAGAACTTTCCTACCGTAAGAGTTGTTCAACGGTGGAACTGACTCCCACAAGAAGTGGTAGACTCTCGTTCCTTTGGGGTTTTTAAGCAGAGGTTGCATGGTCATCTGTCATGTATGATCTAATTGAGATTCCTGTATTGCAGAGAGTTGGACTAGTTGGCCCTCAGTGTCCCTTCCAACTCTACAATTCTATGATTCTTGCTGGCAGAAGAATTGAAATGAGAGAGAGAGAGAGAGAGAGAGAGAGAGAGAGAGAGAGAGAGAGAGAGAGAGAGAGAGAGAGACTGCCAAAGGTTAAAAATACTTGCAGAAAAATGAACCATTGCAAGAGGGCCTGACAAGCTACCTAATTAGTGTTGTGATACTAAGTAATTTGCTTAGGAACAATTAGATTACCCATAAGTGCTGATGAAAGCAAAATGATAATTCTGGAGCAAAGTAAATACAGTGCAATTAGAAGCACTGGTATAGCTGGCCACATGGGATCCACATTTATGTAAGGAAGCAATTCAATAACAGGTTGGGGACAGAGTCTCATGAACATTAGTGTAATAACTTCAAAAACTTGCAGTTTGCTGTAATTATGGCAAGTGTGTAATCAGCTGAGAATTTTGATTCAGCGTTTTCTTCAGTGGCGGTGAATATGAGTACCCAATGCCAAGGCTGTATTTCTGAGCAAAGTTAGGCTGCTCAGACTCCATTGGCTTCAATGGGATTTAGCTAACCTAATTATGCTCCAGACTGCAGCCAAAGACATTTTATTCTCAGAAAAGATATAATTTTCCTTCTCATAATCAAATAAGAGAATGCAAGGGGGAATGGGTACAAACATGAACCTCTAACAGTGCAATAATTAGGAGGCCCCTTTTAAGTCTTCACGTATTCTAATCACACTAATAATATTCTAATAACTCTCGCCTCCCAGTAGTAGCAGCAGCAGCAACAGCACTAATTCTACATACTGCTGGAATCTTTAAAACTCTTGATGTGACTGAGAAAAGACATCTCGACACACACAAAAATCTATTGTACTATCAAATGCAGTAAGTTTCATAAAGAGTTGAGTTCAGAATTTAAACATCCGTCTCAGTGCAATATGTATATGTGTGAAATTGCTCAGCAAAATACCAGCTAATTAATGTATTGTAGCTAAAAGGGATACTAATAAGAAATCAACATTCTTCAATGCATTGTAGTAAGAAAGCTTACCATGAAATTATCCCAAAATAATAATATTTTATTTGCCAATGTAGGCCTATGAACAATTTATTTGCAAAGCCATTTTCCAGGAATTCTTAAGTACTAAATATTGAAAGGCATCTTAGTGCTGTGATAGAAAACTAAAAGCGTAATGATGACTGCGGGTCCACAATTGGAATTTGGAACGAGTCCAGATATTGCTGGACTACAATTCCCATCATCTCTGACTACTGTCCAGATGTTGAAGAACTACTGCTCCCATCATCCTTGTCCATTTCCCATGCTGCATGAAGGGCCACAGGTTCCTGATACCTGTCTTAATGTTTTCACTTGTCTCCTAATTGCATGGCATAATGCAGGGAAGGGTAATCACTCAGTGGTAGAGCATCAGCTTGCATGCTAAGGGAATCAAATTCAGTCCCCAGCATCTCCAGCTAGGGTTAGGAAGACTTTTTGCCTGGGACCCTGGAGAGACACTGGCAGTCAGTGTATACAGTACTGAATTAGACGGACCATTGGTCTGACTTGGTATGTGGCAGCTTCCTATGCACTTATAGGAAAGTGTCTTATATCAAGTAAGCTGCCTTATACAGAGTGGCATCTCTGATCCCTCTAGCTCACTGTAGTCTGGAAGTGACTCTCTGGTGTTTCAGGAAGGTTAATTCTCCCAACCCTATCTGAAATTAAATTTGACACTTTTGAATGGAAAACACATGCTCTAACTCTAATCTATGGGCCTTCTCAACACACCCAACTTAATGCATAACCACATTGTAATGGTTATCTGAGATCTTCCTGCTATGCAGATGAATGAAGGATCAGCACAAGTTCAGCCTACATCATGCGTAGAACATAAAACGGCTGCATGTGGTTGACTCCAAAAGCATTCTGGAGAAACCCATTTGAATATCCATTTCTTCTCTGCTTCCCTTCTTGGGTTTTGCCTCTGGCTTTTGACTTGCTTTGTCTCCCATTTGATGTTCTCCCACCAATCAATTGAAATTGTAAATATCTTCAGTCTTTGATAACAAAATTGCTTCCAGTGCTCTATCTTGTTAAGAAACAAAAGGCCAGATTGTCTCATGGATATTAAGACAAAGCTGTTGTTTTAATGTAAAAATAGAGCACAATCTCTTTTTCCAATAATTATTATGAAGACATAATCTATTACACTCCTCAAAGCATATGCTCAGATAAACGTGATGTCCTTAACAAGTGACATCTTATTGCCATCTGCTGTTCCACCGGTATTTGTCATTTACCAGACAATTGGCAGTTAGAAGTCTGAACCATTAACATTTTAATATATCTGCAGGCTTCTTTGGTAGGGGAAGAACCCAGCATGAAAATGTACTATTATTTCTTCCCTAAAGCAAACTATAAACTTAGACATGTATTCCATTAACTCGACTATAGACTTCCATTTCCCATCTAAATTGGGTAAGGCAACATCCGAATTTTTGACTAACAGATTAAAACATTTATCCGATTATAGCTGCTTGTAAAGTAGCCTATATGCCGAAAGCAGTGAAGTTTTGATTGCAATGTGAGGCAGGTTATCTAGACACAGAAAGAAAAATCTCATCGGATTAGTGTACCTGATTAAACAAGGGCCTGGGCTGAATTAAGTAAAGGATTGAACTGTATGGAAATAAAATAAAATAAACGAGTAAGTCCAAAAATGACGTTTTGACTGAAAGTAAGAGAAGCAAGTGGTGGTGATGAAAATGAGTGAAACTGTGGGGTGTTGGTTTTTTAGAGCACATCTGTACAAAGGTTTAGAACTAAGAAGGATGCAAATCAAAAAGGCATCCAACTAAAAAAGTCTAGACAACTTTTTCTACACTTCTGATGTAGGAGCTCAGAGATCAAGATGGAACTTTGAATTATTTTACAAGGGAACTGGGCAAAAATCAGATCCGGTAGAATTAATTTGACATAGAGCTGAAAAAGGAAATTGCACTTTCAGTTTCCTTAAGTTCTGTGTTAGAGGATCCATAGATGAGCTTCAGGAGTTCCATGAACTGGGCCCAAATATTTTTCCAGTGAAATAAAATAAATTGCATGTAAAATTTTATGTGTATGTGTTTGCATTTGTGTGTGTGCGAGTGTGACAGAGAGACATTTGGGAGTGGGCATTTTTTTTTTACCATTAAACTTACCATTACATATAAGGTGACTGAGGGCTTTTCATCTTTTTCCTAAACGCAAAAGCTTCAGGCATCAGCTTGGCTGCTCACTGCAGCACGGCCACATTCCTAGGACAAAATGCAGCTTGGGACAATGCTTACCCCCTGGGTGTAAGCCACCCTAGGCAGAACAGAACTTACTTCTTGGTACCTGTGTGTAGGTTTGGACTGCTTGTTTCCATATAGTCACTTCTATAGGCACTGTTTTCAGCAACTGGTGAACTAAAACACTGAGTTTTATCATTGCAAACTGTAGGGGAGTATTGTTTTTGTTTGTTACTATGTTATGTATTTTAGTGCTGTGAACTGCCTTGTGATTCTTGGATGAAGGGTGGTATAGAAATTTAATTTAAAAAAATGAATCAATTATAATCTCAGAGAGTGGCAGTCAGAGTTGTAGAGTTGGAAGGAACCATGAGGGGTCAATTACGTTTAATTCAAAGTAGATCCAATGAAATTAATTACCAGGACTAAGATAGATCTACTGATTTCAACAGGGCCACTCTGAGTAAAACAACTCAATGTACTTCCCCTGCATATACAAAATTGACCTATTTTGTCTCTTCTGCTGGTTGTGACTCTCCAAGAGGGAGCGGCTTCTTTTCCTAAGACAGCTTTGCTGGATGGGGCAGATGGAAATTGCTGTCCAAAATATCTGGAGGGTAACAGATTGCTGAAGCCAGCCCAACAGGATCCTTTCAGTGGAAATTAGGATTGAACCCGAGACCTGCTGCATGCAAAGCACAGCATCTACCACTGATCTATGCTAGTCCTTCCCTCTCCTGCTTGTTCAGTATCTCCTCCTACATTTAAACTACTGGTCGCCTTATTCTATCATTAACTGCAGCTCAACACATAGAAATTACAGAGGCAAAACTTTTCTTGACATAGAGACAAAGAGATAAGGAAACCTTCCAAGAAGATTAAGCATTTGGGAAAGTTTAATTATTGTACATCAGGTTTCTGTGAAAGGTGCAGGCACGTACATACACAGAACTGTTCATGTTTTCTGAATTCTATTTTTAAAAGCTACTCTCTGCCCTTCCTCATATTAGATTTCAGGTCATGGTGCTCAGCATAAAATAATGCAATTAAAGACAAAGCAGCAGGGCATTTTCTCACAAAACATTTTGTACCTGAGTACAGATGCTTAAGCTATATACACCTCATATTTATTATGAATGGGGCACAAGTGTATAAATCACTGCTTGGTTCTTTCAAAACACATGCAGCCAGAGCTCTGATCTTTTCATCGTCACTGCTCATTTCATCTTAAAGCTACACTTCGTACGTTAGATTGGTTCAGAAATGAGATGCGTTTTTACCAAAACAAGTGCTTGTTTTCTGGGTCAAAGTCTTGCCATAGTTGCTGGCAAGTCCCATTGAAGTAGCAATGGGTCACAGGTAGAGGGGAGGTCAGTTGTTTTCCCCCCCACACACCCCTTCTGCTTTACTGGCATTAGCACACCTGGGGGGGGGGAGAACTAGTGGCCTTTTCTTCTCCCAGAAGCCTTTCATCGAGCACACCATGACACTAGAGGAGGAGAATGAAGGAAATAGATTTTCTTATGATTATATGTTACTACTGGTGACAGCCAATAAGTCTTTAAGGAGAGGAGGTAGGATGTTAGACATCCAGATGCCAGGTGTCTTGGAAATTAGAGGTGCTGGGGTGGCAGAAGAAAAATGAGGGATTCTTCTCCAGCTTCCATTTTAATCTCAGCCAGGAAAAGATTCAGGGGTCCATAAAGCATGTTTATTCTTTGACGCTAGCATCATGAATCTCTGAAACCCTTTGATGTCAGATTCCTTGATTTTTCAGGTTCATGTTGTGTGTCCAGGTAGTATCAAACTTATCACAAGAAGCACCCTCAAGATCAAAGTAAAAGGTGACTACATGGCTGAAAAAAAATGTCTGGGAAGAGATTTAATTAATTTCAGAATTCATCATCCATTCTGCATTCGGATAATACTTGAGCTGTATATTTGTATACGGCATAATATAACTGAAACAATACTAAAAAAATATGAAGCCTGCAATAATTTAAAGCTATGGAATGTGCTTTGTGGAATACACTTTGTAAAGTCCGGGCTGACCTCATTCACTTCAACCTGAGGGAATGCTCTATGCACGCAATGCCATTACAGACGCTGAATAGTGTTTGATACTAACAACAAATGGGGCAACTCTGTTCATACCAAGCTCTCTGGAGGCATTAACCCCATATCTGTGCACCAAAGTGGCTGAATCGGATTATGTGTAGCTTATTTCATGCGGCAGAGCTACTCAGAGCTGCTTTCATTTAATGAGAGTTGAACCTAACATTCTCAGCATAACTGGGATTTTAAATAGCATAAATACTCCTGTATCAATAGATATAGCTTTGTCAAATTTGAAGACTTGCAGAAGTTCATGTGTTTGAGAGATGGCAAACACCATAAAGCATTTTTCAATACTACTTGTATTGGCTTTAAGTTAGGTAAGAACTCTTCTGTCTTATACTTTATTCAGGCATGCACAACTTTGTTCTTATAATCTATATTTACCCTTAAATTTATAATAAATTAATATCACATCAATATGGAATCGGAGAAGTATGACATTTTCCTAAAACAGTAAGTAAGGTTAGTTAATACGAAACAGCTCTTGATTTCAGCTTGATTCTGAACCCACCTCCAACAGAAAGTGGATGATCCTGCTGGAAGCCAAGAAAGAGCATTGATATGCACACCATCTGTGCAAAGATCTCCATTCTTTTTTAGAAGTTAACAAAATTCCTGAGGTGTCAGGAATGTTGTCATGTATTTTCTCACATGTCGCCATTGTCGTGCAGAGGGCCCAATTAGTGTCAAGTCCATTCAATAGTTTTGGCTCATCAGCGTCCTACTATTATAGCCCAACACATCAGTATCTGCTAAGCACAGCTTATGGTCTGTTCTGTTCTGTTCATACTAGCAACAGGAGGTAATCTTCTCACTGCTTCCAAATCATTATCCATTCACATTTAATCAATACAAACCACTTCCCACTACGGAGAGATGCACAATGTAATTTATGCAGTAATATGAGGGATTTTATTGAGCTGTTGAATTTGGATCTGTATGCAGGTCCGTCCTTACTTCTCCCAAACTAAGGCTTGTTCCAAGTCAGAATTCCATTAGAGATTCAATAGAATTTCAGTGTTCTCAAAGGTTTGCAGTACAGATGATGCCTTCTCTGTGTGTGTCTCAGATTGCAGGGGAAAGGGTAGGGTTGTCCTATTTGACATCATCCAGAAGGAAACCCTCTTCAGATCTCCCCACTCAGTGTGAGAAGATCCTAAATGGAACTGGTCTGTGGAGGGCTTGTGTCTCTTGTGTGCATACCTTTCTGCCCCTTCTCTACTTTTTGGTCTTGTGTGTAGGGATGGACAAATCTGCCAATTTTTGTTTCTCTCACTTCCTTTTCTCCATCTTAAATTCAGCTTTCTACATTTCCACATTGGTTTGCAGTTAAAAAAAAAAGAAGTCCTCATGAAAATTCATCAGAAATTTTGCTGAGCTAGATAGATTAACAAGCAGAATTCGAGACCAAGATGACCAGAAATTTCAAAAAAATTGGAGTAAATTTTGGAAATATATTGGAACGGATATATAGGAGGAACTGGCGGTATTAGAAAAACTTTATCAGCTAATAACTATAAACTTTAATAAACTAATTACGCTACCTGGGATTTATTTGATACTTACCAAAAGGGTGAAGGGAAGTCAAAGGCTAAGTAGAGCCCAAGGTTTATATTATTTGTTGGTATGATTGTACGTTTTTCTTTTTGTAGAGCATGAAAATAGGATGAATAAGTCATGTTAAAATGCTTATTTTTGTATGTGTCTGTACTTTTTTCTTTTTTTTCTTTTTCTACAAATTCTTGAATAAAAATTTACTTGCAAAAAAAAAAAAAGAAAATTCATCAGAAATTTAGTGCAATTTTCTCCTAATATACACAGTTTGCAAAGCAATTTCCCCTAATAAAAGGCAATTATATGCACACTTTACTCTATTATATGTATTTTTAAAAAACACATTACTTGTCCAGAGAACGGCACTGCAAAATTCAGAGTAGTCTGAATTTCAGTGGGTGTCTATGTTTTAGGAAGTGCAAGTTACGTAGGTTCACCTTTAAATGCAAACTGAATTTAATTTCTCTACTATCTATACTTATATGGTCAGGCTGAACAGCTGAAGAGGGCTTAAGAAATCCTTCTAACCACTATTCAAGTGTTTAGGTGTTGCCCCAAAGTTTCAAAGGTTATATTTTGTAGTAGAAAACCACGTTGTGATAAAGCCATCATTTACCACTACAGTATCTCAGTTTGGAATACAATATTAATGACACTGCTTCCTGGAGATATGACATTTTTGCTGGCTGGAAGTAGAATTCTTGCTGTATCTATTAGATAGAAAGATTAGATAGGTGCTGGAGAGGTTATGTACCAAACACTATCAAGCAGTTAATCTGGAAATAAGGAGAGCTTCACTTCATGCTCATAATACTCCTGGGTTATTTTGAAGCTGGCTAACAGTTTTGTATTATCCTGAAGCTAATATCTATATTCAGGGAGTCACTGTATAGCCCTGTCAGAATATCAGTATTGCTTAACCATCAACTAGGCCTTTTATCTTCTACTGACCTGTTTTCTGAAAACATTCCTAAGGATCAATAAAATCTCCATCTCACTGCATCATGAGCTCATTATTAATGCTAAAAGGGCATTAGTTGGTAAGGGACAATTTCTTTTAATTAACATTTTTAAGGAAATAACTTCAGCAGATACATTACATTTAATAAAACAATACATAATTATAATTCAATAAAAAAGAAAAATACAAAAAGCATTGCAATTATCATTTACAGATGAGCAGACTAATATTCCAACAATAATTACAATATGATGGATCTCATAATATCTGTGCATCTCTATTCTCAATCATTTCAAAACTCATTTGATTATATATTTGCCTCTCCGCAAACCTGATCTGATTTGTTAACTTGGGCGTTGCAATTTGGTTTCAAACACCAGGTTGTGTTTAAAAGTTTCACTGGGCCTTTCTGGCCAAGGCTGTATTTTTATATTTATTTTTTTAATGAGTGGTGCCTGTGTTTTGAAGGAAGCAAATGTTCTTTGTGTACATTCATTGTATATAGTTGTATTTATCTATTGAGAAACCTCAAAATGTTATCTTAAAGAATATTCGAGAGAACATTGAGATATGCAGATACGCACCATCATAGATTTTCTTCCTATTCTTGCATTGTGTATGAAAGTTCCTAATTAGATTTAGAGAATACCTGAGAGTGAGGAAAGATCCTGTGGAAATACACCAAAGAAAGTCAGTGCTCCCAGAAGAAAACAAACTTGGAGCATTCCCCAGTGATTTTTTTGTTTTGTTGACATGCATATTCTCAGTTTCCTTGGCAAGCATTTGATGAATGTTTGGCTTTTCCCACAAGAAGGATGGAGGGTGGTGGGTATGGCTTTGAAGGTACCATGCTTGTGGAGGCAGGGTGGGTTGATCGAGACAGCAGATCAAGGGAAGCTTTGAAACCACTCATATCGGCTCTAAATCCCTCAGATTTTCCTTCTATTATTATTATTTGTGGTGAGAAAGGGACCACAGAGAAACCTGGAAACAATCCATGGAGAGCCTTGGAAGATCTACTCATCCCTATCAATTCTAGGAACCAAGAGGCTAGCAAGGAGGTGAACAGGAGAGAGGAAAGAGGACAGACTTCAGCCCTCTCACCACCTACAGCAACCTGCTCCTTCATGCTACCTACAGCCCTTTCCCAATTTTAATCAGACTGTTAGTTCAGACCAGACTTCATCAACCTCGGCCCTCCAGATGTTTTTGGCCTACAACTCCCATGATCCTCAGCTAGCAGGGCCAGTGGTCAGGGATGATGGGAATTGTAGTCTCAAAACATCTGGAGGGCCGAGGTTGAGGAAATCTGGTTCAGACCGACCATTGGTTTGATTGATTATTTGAAAGCATTTGTATTATGCCTTTAGATTAAAGGCAATTTTAAAATAATCAAGCCAACAGTCACACAGGTGAGGGTACCCTACTCTAGAAACCGTGGGTAATTGGAGAATCTATTTCCCTTCCTTCTTTCCCCGCTTGCTTTTATCTTTGCTAGCTTACTAGTCCCCCCCTCCCCCAACCACCCTTTGGATTTACACTCAACTCTGTGGTTGCACTACACGTCACAACATGTTCTTGTCAGCACTTCTAAAGACAAATCTTTGTTGTCAATGAATCCACAGCATCAGATAATAGGAAGAGACAGAATTAACTGCCCAGTGTGGAAGAAACATTTCAGATGACAAGCATTTTGTTCACTCCTTTTAATCTTTATGGATTAAAAATACAGTCACAGGAAAGGGGGAAAGCCTCAATTCTACCAAAGCAAGACATCCAAACAGAATTTAGGCAAAAGCAGAACTCTAGTACGTGTATCCTGAATTAGAGTTATGTTCCCTACAGAGGTTCCCTTGAAGTATGTGTATCAACTGGGGCCAGAACTGGCTAATTGCAGAATCTTCATTCTTAATTGAAATGTAAAGAAGATTTTCCTTGATTGAAATATTGCTCAATACGAATAAGACTGTGCTGCATATTTCACCCAGCTCTTTTTTTGGCCAATCGGAGGTGAAAGAGTTAAACAACACACAGCCCTCTGACACAACACAACACAACACAACATGACATCACCCACAAGCCATTCCAGTATGGTGAGTAGAAAGCCCCAGAGAGAGGCTTGCACCATTGTGAGCTATGACAAACAAACAAATAACCCTTGGTGACTTTGTCAGAGTAGCTACAAACATGGTCAATTACCTCAGCTCTTTTATTTCAGGATTGATTTCTTTGGCCTTTTTTTTTTTTTACATATATGTGACCCTCTGTCACTGAGAGCCAGTGTGGTGTAGTGGTTAAGAGTGGTGGACTCGTAATCTGGTGAACCGGGTTCGATTCCCCACTCCTCCACATGCAGCTCCTGGGTGACCTTGGGCTAGTCACACCTCTTTAAAGTCTCTCAGCCCCACTCACCTCACAGAGTGTTTGTTGTGGGGGAGGAAGGGAAAGGAGAATGTTAGCCGCTTTGAGACTCCTTCGGGTAGTGATAAAGTGGGATATCAAATCCAAACTCTTCTACTCTTCTTCTGTGGGTGGATGCTTGGTCACGCTTGTGGAGGTAGCCCAATGTGACTGTAGCTCTTTGTGGAGAGGTGCCTGAATGTGATAAGCCAGAGCACAGAGGGAGTTCAGGTAGAGTAATTCTACTTGATAGAAAGAGCTGAGGCAGTCAGTGTTTTAATACTTGAAAACAATTATTGAATAATTGAACAAGATAGTTTATTTCTGAATCGCTTATTTCCAGGAGACATCAATAAAATGGAGTTGTAACTTCCAAGAGTCAAACCAAATGAGGTCATCAATGTGAGATCATATATTTCTCTTTTTTCAAAAAGCAGGATCGTGACCATGGTGTGTAGAAATAGGGAGATGGGATTAAGATTTAAGAAATTAGAGTAGGGTTGCCATATTTCAGAACGTGAATATCCAAACACTAAAGTTGTTGAGCTTTTTAAGGCAAAATCGCAAAAAATGCAAATATTTAGGGAAATCAGCAAAAACAATACTGCCAACATGAGTTGACATATGTCCAGATTTTCCCAGACAGTTCCCACCCCCCTGGATACTGCTTCCAACTGCAATATTCTGTGTATGTCCAGGAAATTCAGGACGTATGGCAACCCTAAATAATTAGAGAAATCTCACAGCTTTCTCTCTGCTCTTATATACAATATTAAAGTAGAATATGTTTACATTAAGAACCAGTAAGGCAAAGATAGAGAACAAAGCATGTGTTAGTTCTGATGACATGAGGCAAATTAGCAGAATATGTGCAAATTTAATATAATTTGGAGAGAGAACATCAAAGTTACAGACAACATAAGACTGTCTGGCTATCCAGTAGAAAAATGAAAATTGATTGGGGACAGCTGTGAAAATGAGTAAATAATAAATAGAAATGGGTCCCTTCGAATTCTACAATTCTATGGAATACTGTTGAAAGACATGGAAGATGAAATGAATGGTACCTTTAAAATGAATCTGAATGGAAAAACAATACATTTTCCTTTGCAGTTCTTTCAAGACCTGTGTTGTTGTGTGTCTGATTAACAGTGTAGGCCTTGTCTCACACTTATTTTCTCAAACCTCATTTTCATGCTTCTCTCTATGTCAGGAAAGCATGCATTCCCAGCATCTTCCTAGAATTGCATGGAGACATAACAACAAACCATCCTGCAAGCAGACAGACTGCACCAAATATGGTGGATGGCTTCCATACCTGGGATTTTCCCAGCCCATAAATTTACCTATGGCAGGACTGAGAAAATTGTGGGGTAAATGGGGACATCTATTTTTGCCTCTTTAATTCTATGCATCTCCTAGCTAAAAATGTATCAATTAGCTTTAACAAAGAATATTTATCTCTGCTGCATTTATACAACCGTATAGTGTCACTTTGGCAGATATTAGCAATAAACAAATCCCCTGTGAAGGCCAATAAAACTCTTCTTTTGTAATGTTAATGTTACTGTCTCTATAAATCTGCGATTCTAGCCACAGCCTCCGTTCCATTTCAGCCTTTGATTTACGAGTAGGCTGACCTGGGCCTAACCCTGTCAGCTTTAGTTCTGAGACAGTCTTTAGGATTATGGGCCTCTGATCTGGTAAATTCCTGAGAGGAAAAATTTAACTGAGGAAGGCTCTCTCTGACAAGCGATAAAGCCCTGTTCTTTTCAGGTTACACCAGAGACTGAGCTGCAGGAAGAATTAATTGAGAGAGGCACAGGGACAAAGTAGAGAAGAAAAGAAAGAGGGGACTTATGGGAGACGCCTTGCAAAGAAACAAAGATGGGTTGGAGAAAAGCAATCAATTCCCATTTATAAGGAAGTGAGTCTAGGACAATAATTAGCATCAGAGCAGAATCAATTTTCCTAGGCAAAGTATTTTATTAGATTGTTACATGACAGGATGCTAATTAAAACTGATTGGCCTAATTAGAATGGCATTAATAACATGGCAGGCACTGGCATTGTATCACTTTGTCCACGATGTTCTTCGAAGACACAAAGTGTCACTGCATATACTTCTTGTTTTTCTAACAAATAGACAGCATGGCTGTGAGTTGAATGTGTAAGGGTATCCAGCCTATTCTGGAATAGTGCGTAGGCAAAGAAATGGCAAATTAGCTATGATGGAGACAGACAGCTAGAAAAGTGGAGATGCCAAGGCAGACAGAATGAAAAGCAATTAGTGAAAACATAGTAGACATAGGGCCTTTGTGCCCTTTTGTTATACCATTAAAGAACCATTTTGTAGGCTGCGTTCATATAGCACTTTATTCCATTTTCCTGATGCTTCTTTACCTGATAATTTTCGCATTTGATGTGATCTTTCACCAACGTAAAAGCCACTTCTTGAAATCTAGCACACATTTCCGCGTTAAATGCTTCCAGGAAAAAAAAATCAATTTAACTTAACTCGGAAAAATCACAGGAGTTTTCGTGATCATGCCAACACTGCTTATGTGATGAAATTAGGGGTTAGTATCCTGGCATATATTTATTTCCAACCATTTTAAATTTAGCACAGCATGGTGGTTTATCAGTCAAGAAGCCACAGATCCTTAACGCAACAGGTAATGCAGTGTGAAAGGAACATTTGGCTCCAGGATAGAAGTGCTAGCATTTTAGCAGGAAAAACTAACGCAATACACTCCACGTCTGAATACACTTTTAGTCTAGCACTGGACAGGGAGTGCAGAATGATACCAAAGCAAAACACCCAGTGTATATATTAAGTTTACTTTGGTACAAACACAATGTAAACAGCTTTCTGTTGCTTCTGCAATGTGCAACAGAATCATATGTATTCCATATGATTAGGAAGTTGCCTTATCCTGAGGCCACACCATGCATTTAAAGGACTATGATATCACTTTAAGCAGCCATAGCTTCCCCCAAAGGATTCTGAGTGCTGAGAGTTGCTACTCCCAGAGTGGTTTAACTATCAATCGCTCATCACAGGAAACTATGGGAATTATAGTTCTGGGGGTGGAATAGGGGTTTCCTAACAACTCATATCACCCTTAACTATTGCTCCCTGGATTCTTTGGGTGAAAGCCATGATTTTTAAATTGTATCATGGTGCTTTCAATGTATTGTGTGAGTTTGGCCTGTGTCTAACTGTTGGTCCTGCTAGTTCATTATTGCCGACACCTCTGCTGAATAACTTCCTGAAGCCCAAGGGTCACATTTCCCCATGAACAACTTTCTAGGGCCTGCGTGACAATGGCGCACAGAGCCAGAGGCAACAAATATGTACGGCTAGAGGCAAAAGCAGATGGAACAATAGATGTGACTCTTTCCGTTGTAGAGTGGGCTATATTCCAGCCATGCAATAGTCAGACATTTCTACACATGCTCCTCCATCCTCTATCCAGTGAAGCAAGACACATTCTCATAGTTCAAGGACATTTCAGACAGGCAAGAGCATTCAAGAAAGGTGAAGAGGAGGTCTAGTAATGAATGGAGCCCAAGGGACTGAGAAAGAAGTTTAGAGGGCTTCATCTAATCCCTGGGTTTAAGGTTCCCTACTGGGCCTTCCAGGGTTGCAGATACGAGTCTTTCCAAGCCCTACCCAGAGATGCTAGGAATTGTATCTGGGATCTTCTGCATATAAAACAGGGACTAGACTACACTAGACTTGAGCTATGATCCCTCTGAAATGTCCCATATTTCTCCTTGAAAAGCTGAAATAAATGACTGAAAATTCCCTTGATTAAAAATGTTTCAAGGTGCATACTGACTCATTTGGGACAATGTTTTTCCTTACAGAAGATCAAAGAAAAGATACGAAACCAAGATTGCCAAGTAGAATTTTTTATTTAAGTGCTTTGATGCCACTCCTCTGCTACAAAATAATATCTGACATGGTTTAACCAAACTCAGTGCAACAATACTAACAGAACAAAGCAAGTCAATTAAAAACATGTAGCAGTAAAAGTACTCTACAAAATACTAATCTGGTTCCTGGAAACCCATTAATTCATAAGTCCGCCTGTATGTCCAAGAAAATTAGGATGAATTATGATTTGATGTCTCAGACTCCCCGCTGATACCAGTGAAAGAGCAAAGCTTACTGAAGTCATTCGCTAACCCAAAGAAGTCTTAAACATTGCCATTTCCATCATTAAAAAGCCCAAACACATTTAATTACGTGTTTTCACACTGCTTTTCCTGGTGCCTTTGAATAACTATCCCTAATGTACTGCAGTTGTTTAAATGGAGGCACAAACAGGGCTAGGAAGCCTATCGTTCTATTACTATGTATATTGCGAAACACAATGTTAATATTTAAAGCTTTGCAAATGAAGTTTAAATTATTAAAATCTATATTAAATATGCATACATTGATATAGAAAAAGGTACTTATGTACCAAGAAGGAATGATCTACCACTATAATATAATCTGATCCTGGAAGAATCCAGGGCAACAAATAGTGGCTGCACTTGTGCATATGTATGTGTGTGTGTGCGCGTGCGCGCGTGTGTGTGTGCGCAGAGTGAGGGCAGAATGATTTTTGTTTCCATCATGCAGTAAGAAATAGGAATTACTTAAAACTAGGCATTTTTAAGCATGCAAAATAGTGGGGGAATTCTCTATTGGCCTACATATATTACTTATCAGTAGGGAGCCCTTTTAAGGTCAGTCTGTTTATTTTTTTCAACATGAGGACATGGGTCCATTTGCCCCTCTGCATTTTCTCAGTAAAGACAAACTCCCCCCAATCTGGTGCCCTTTTCACATTGAACCATACAGACAAGCAACACCCTAAAATGCATGTCGAGAATGCCATTGAAAAAGGTATGAACTAATCTGAAGGCCAATTGAAATTATAGTTACCTGTGAATGCTAATTGCCATGACGGGGTTCCACTGAAATAAATGCAAGCTTGAATCTCAAATGTGATGAAAACTTGATGAGATATTAACTGCACACTTGAACAATTTTTATATCTAAAAGCGGAAGTCTGATAAATTCCCTCACACCTAGACCTTCACGTTGTTCCTGGCACTCGGGGGATGGAGGTGGTGGTAACAGAACACATCCCTGCCTTATGGAATACAGTGGTACCTCTGGTTACAAACTTAATTCGTTCCAGAGGTCCGTTCTTAACCTGAAACCATTCTTAACCTGAGGTACCATTTTAGCTAATGGGGCCTCCCACTGCCGCTGCGTGCGCGATTTTCTATTCTCACCCTGAGGTAAAGTTCTAAACCCAAGGTACTACTTCTGGGTTAGCGGAGTCTGTAACCCAAAGTGTTTGTAACCCAAAGTGTCTGTAACCTGAGGTAAGAGAGTACTTTGAAAAGCAAAGAGAAAGGAAGCCGAGACTTGCTTTAATCTACTTTGAGAATTTTCATCCATTGCATGCATTTGTTGAATCCTTTCCCATACCAACATTCTTTCTATTCTACAGATTTTGGAATGATCCTGTATGCATGTAGCTGGAAGTGTAACATCAGGGATCATTCAGTTTGTAACTTAAGGGTTGTGGTTGTTAGTGCTAAATTGAACCAGATAAGAGGGAGGAAGGTGTTGCTTAGCAACCAGGCTGAGTGGTGTGATCTTCATTGAAGTAGCATGTGCTATGATTGGTTATGTAGTTCTGCGGGAGCTCACCCCACCCACCATACATTTAAAACACAGTGATATCACTTTAAACACTCATGGCTTCCTCCAAAGTATTCTGGGAGCTGTAATTTGTGAAGGATGCCAATAATCACCAGGAAATCCCTTCTCTCTCCCCCCCCCCCAGCTGCACTTTCCAGAGTTCCCTGTGAAGAAAGATGGATTGTTAAAGCACTCTGGGAATTGTAGCTCGGGGGGGGGGGGAGCAGTGTCCTAACAACTGCCAGCACCCTCTACAAATTACAGCTCCCAGAATTCTTTGGTGGAAGCCTTGACTGTTTACAGTGATATCATACTGCTTTAAATGTATGGGGTGAATGATGCCTTAGTTTAATGTCTTTCTGCTATGTAAAAAACCTGAGCTAAGAAAGACAAAACCACTCACATTATACACTTCTTTTGTTCGGTTTGTTCAGTAAAGTGCTACCAGGACTTTTCTTAAGTGCTAGCATATGTAATTGCCTGAAAACAGGATGCTGGATTAAGTGGGACTTTGGTCTGATTCAGCTGGGACCTTCTTGAAATCTTATGGTAGGAAGCAACCAGTCCTACCTTTACAGGTGTCCTGTTGTCAGCCATTACCTCAATCCAAGATGTGTCTATGAACTGGTTGGCATGAGACTAGCTCCTGCTGTTACTCACTACTACTATGCCAAAATGAGCCAAGGGGTCATAGTAGTCCAGTACACTGCTTGCCCCTTCTCCTTCCTGCCGCTACGCTACCAGGCTGTTGACCATTCACAGTGAAATAGAGACTACAAGCAAATTGCTGAACAGGCTGGGCAGATTTCTTTTTGTGGTGGCTTGTAGGTGCTGGATCAGGACACAGAACAGGAAAACTTTCAAAGAACTTTTAATACCTACTACATCTGCATGTACGATGCACACACAGAATTAAGTTCAAGTTTAATCCTAATAAGAGGTAAAGGGAAGGGGTTGAAGCAGAGGGAACAGATTCTTTCCCTCTTTCAGCTATCCTTCCCTACCTGACAGCTGTCCAGGGCAGCTAAAAACAAGCCTGAACCAGTCAAAATCAGGCTGCTTGGCAACTCTAGGGTTTATTTTAATTAGAATAATTATGCTTATATACAATTTCTGCGAGTCTACCTTTCCTGATCATCTTTATACAAATAAAAAGGGCATTTTTAGAATACTTAAGTATCAAATGAGAAACTGGTAGTGGAAATGTACAAATAGATCTTTTAGAGTAATGGAAAGTCCTAGATGTCTTCCATTTCATTCCACATACTTGCCAGAGTAGATTTTCTATTCATATAACAAAAGTTGTAAATGGCACATTATCTACTTTCTCTTATTTATAAAGCAGGCAAAAATCCATTTTATTGAACTGGATGCTCACTGCTTTCTCACTAATGCAATATTAAGGGCCCTTTTATATTACTGGAGCAGAGTTTCAAATTAAATGCAAAATATATTTTGTCAGCTGAAGCATAGCCAATGTAGTCACCCTCATGTTCTGTAAGGCTGGCTTCAGCATTAAAGGCACAACTCACCTTTTCTTGTGCTGCTGCTATTCCTTGGGCCAGAAAATTAGTTGGTGGATTGTGTCGTATTGTGGCCATACATGATAGACTACAACTCTTGCGCACTGCCCAACACAAATTTTCACAACTGAGGAGTTATAAATCCTTTCTCAAAATCCACTCCACCATTTATTTTTATTTTTTTATTGGTATGTTTGGCTGCAGGAAATGTGTTACTGTTGTTTACTTGAATCAATTATAGGACACAGCCGGCAAACATTTGCTTATGGGCCATAAATCTATGGCTCCAAGAGAAGGATTTAGAGCAGAGCAGAAGGTTTGGATATACAGTCAGGATAAAGAAGAAAATTAGAGCTGCCTGTGACTGCCTCCTTCCCCCCCCCCTTCCACCAGGTCTCAGGTGTGCTTGTCAACTAGACCTGATCTGTAGAAGACATGCACAAGTCTAAATGGGTTCCTCCACGCTAGGTGGCGGACGTAAAGAATCATGCACAGTGCAGCTAGTGGAGGAAATATTGAGGCTGTGCACACAGCACAGCTTCTTCGTTTTAAGGCTATAGATTTCCTCACCTCTGTTTTGTATTCTAAGGGTCATAGGAGCACCGGCAGCTCCCTTACGCTGAGTCAGATAATTGGCCTGATTGTTTCATACTGTCTACAGCATGGACTTTGCACTGACTCTCCAAGGTCTTCCCCAGCCCTACCAGGAGATGCTGATTTGACCGTAGTCTTTCTGTATTGCAAAGCATGTGCTCTGGCTCTTTGCACATTCCTATTTACTCTGCACTCCTACCGCTGCTTTACAAAGTGCTGTACACATGGTGTGAACCGCAATCCATATCTGTCCTGTAGTTTCTTATGAAATGCGGCATGCTGATTTGTTTTTCCCTAAACGAGCTTCGATCTGGATCGAGAAAAAGAACAATCTGACTGTAATGTGTACATAGCCTTTGCCACAGAGCTGTGGTTCCTACCCCCATGCAGCAGAAGATCCTGTACAAATATGCTCCATATTCATGTAGAATTGTGTTGGTTCATATCAGAAATAGAGTAGAGGACCTCGTGTACAGATGTGGGAGTTTGCTGTCCAGGTTGTTGAACCAGAGAACAGTCTTCATATAAAGGGGAATTAAAAAACAATATTATTTAATTGAAACATTTTACCTCATTTTTACAGGATAATACATTGCTATTATATTAAGAAGCTATGCTAAAACATGGGAAACCAAAAACTATCAAGAATCAAGTTTTGTTTGTGTTTTAAAGAAAGAAATCCACATTTTTTAAAAAAATGTTTTTTCCCTCCAGTAATTAAGGATTTTTTAAAAAGGGTTTCATGTTATGACACTCAGTGGTTGTATTTTAGCAAGTTTGCATCAACTACTGCCTTTTCCAAGGCAAGGCATTTTAACACTGTACCTCTAGAAGAAAATGAGCTGGTGTGAGAACAATCCACAAAAATGTGTTCAAGCACTGATCTCTATAAGGAAGTCCCCCAGTTTTTTGTCAAGGCAGCCAAACTGAAATCCTGCAAATTCCACAGGGTTTTCTGTAGAAAACAAAATGGCGGCTTGCTTTACTACTCCCACCCTCAAAAGAATTTTGCACATAAAACACAGACAAGATATAGCTGAAACAAAGAAGTGAATTTTGAGGAGACTGAAGTAGCTGAGAAATGCCCTTGCCATGGTTTAGCACTAGTATGGATTAGATATACAGAAGTTAAAGAAGAATCTCATTTCCCATCCACTGTATCCACCTTCCCTATGTGACCATCTTCTCCAAATGTCTTCAACTGAGAGATGACACATAGCAACTGGGAAAATGGCCTTCTTGAGGGTGGCACCTGCTTATAGAAAAGCCATCCTTGGAGAGCTCACCTTTTGCCTTATTTGTGGTGAATTGCTTTTTTTATTTTTTCAGAGTTTAACATTATGAACTTCCGAGTAAACTGAATTTTAGACCTGCAGTGTAATCCTTAGTGTTGCTGTGTATGTTGTTTCATTTTCTGCCACTGAAATGTTTGTGCTGAATTTTTTGCTTGAATTTGTTTGTTCTGCAATTACTATTGTATTTGGGGGCAGGAATTATAAACAACTCAGGGGACATTGTTATTGGGCAGCAAATAAATGCTGTCAAGAATAAGAACAACAATAATTTCTCTTGGAAGAAATTTAAAAAGCTCTTACAATTACTCCATTGGACCAGACTAATATTGGCTGAAGATGGGAGAAGAGGGAGGTAGATTGACAGAGCTAAACTCTGTATGATTTTGAAATTCATTCATGCACAATGTAATAGCCCTTATTCAAATCAGAACCTTCAGCATAGCCAGACTGCAGGAGCCCTTCAATGTGATGCAGTGGGGGCAACTGAAACGTGAGGAAGTTCATCTATTGAAGGTTTCAGATGCTGCACCCTAGTGCGTAAATTAAACACTTTCAGCGTTCAGTATTACAAAAGTATCCCATGGGGCAAAAAGGTCTCTTGGGGCATATTTTACAGTGGTGAGTGACAGCTAGAAAAGCATGGCATGTAACAGACAGTGGGCTTAAGCATCATTTACATGGCCATCAGCTACACAGAGGCAGATATCAACAAGATGCTCTTTTATGTATAGCTGCTCGGTTCCAAATCTGCAGGTAGCCCAGTTTGCTTCGGTTTACAGAAAAATCATTGAAAGTTATCAAGCTTCAAATACATGACTACAGTTTGATTTAGGCACAGTATCAGTGGGCATTAGGAGCAGCTAAGGAAGCATGTTAACTTTCCAAGCTGGGTATGTTTAGCCTGGGAGAAAAGGAGACTGAGAAGAGATATGATAGCCATCTTCAAATATTTGAATGGTTGTCACATAGAAGATGGAGCAAGCTTGTTTTCTCCTGCTCTGGGGGTAGGACCCAAACCAATGGCTTCAAGTTACAAGAAAGGAGCTTCTGACTAAACATCAGGAAGAACGTTCTGACAGTAAGAGCTACTCAGCAGTGGAATGAACTGGGAGGTTGTGGACTAAGCAGAGGTTGGATGGCCATCTTCTGTCTTGGATGCTTCAGTTGAGATTCCTGCATTGCAGAAGCTTGGACTAGATGGCTCTTCTGGTCCCTTCCAACTCTACAATCCCATGACTTAAGTTTTGAAAAGTGGAAAGATGGGGCCCAATTTAAACTTTGCAAGTGAACAGAGGAAAGCCCTGTCAAATGAGTTGCAATCATGTTTATCATTGTTTGATTTGGGAAGATTATATCCAGAATCTGTTGACATTGTGGAGCTTTCTGGGGCATGTTCAAGATTCAGGTAACTTGAAGCACTGACCAGACCTATTGGAACACTCTGACAAGCTACATGAACTGAGATTACACCAAATACTCTCCTTATATGTGTAAAATAAGACTAGTAGTTGTGGCCCAATTACCTTCAGGGGCATTCCCCCCCCCCCACACTATTATAGATCTTTTTGTTATGATAAGTTAAGTCACGAAAGAGAAAAATACTTTGAAACTCATTGCTGTAGGCTAAGCTGGAATTATTGTTCTCCTGGGCCAGATAGAATCAAGGACCAAACAAAACATAATGAAAGGCAGATTTCATATCTCTGCCCCATTCATATATAAAAAGTGGGGTTAGGATGTCTTGCTTTGATGGCAAAAAGGAGTGGGGTGGAGAGCAAGGCTGAACCCTCTATGCTTCCACTTTTAATCTTCTCAAAGTCGGTTGCTCCAGACTCTTTCCTGTAGTGTGTGTGGCCTGTCTGATCCATAATTGAAGCTCCTCTTTCCTCTCTGAATGCAGTTCCTTCCATTGCTCTTTGGAAACCAGTCAGTCTTGTCTGTGTAACAAGTCCTAGCTGCTCTGTTGAGTTGCTGTTCTGTTGTTCATACAAATACAATCGTTGAACTTCTCTTGACTCCTGCTGCTTGCTCGTTTTAGGGCAGAGCTATTGCAAGGTTTCCACACACAATGAGCACCCTTCCCATTCTAATTCTCACCTAATTTTCTTTACTTTGCACTTGATCTTTTACCACCCTTAGTACAGGGACCACCAGATGGTTTAGGACTAACTAATCCAAGCATGTCCCCAAAGTGGAAATAACTGAACCAAAGGTCATGTTTAAAGGTCTCAGCAGAGGAGAAAGTAATTTATCAATGCTGCAGTTTTTCTGCCAATACACCAGTTATTTCTTCAAACAGGGTGAGGGTTATGGAAACTCTGATAAGGGCTGCTCTTTCTCTAAATGTTATCAACTAAACAAACACAAGGTTCCATAGGACCTGCACTTATTGTCGTCGCCTAGATAACTGCTTTGTAACTGTGCAGCACTGAGGTAATTAGTATCTCCTTTATCCTCTATGTATGATAGTAAGAGTCATTGTCCTCATAACAAGCCTATGATTAATATGGGTGTCTGGGAATTTCAGATTATTAATTTGCTAAATGACAGTATCCAGGCCTTAGCAAAATTGATGTGAATTGATGTTGATATAAATTATCCCATACAAATTGCAATTTACAAAAACTATTAAGCATCACAAATACGGAGATAAATCATATTCACCCTCTTTTATAATTTGTCTCTTGCTTAATATGAATGGCTAAGCAAGGAGGGGGGAAAATAACAGTTTTTGCTTCCAGAAAACATGCAGAACAAAGGTCAAAAGGCCGGGGGTGGGGGCATATCTCCCCAATCTATGAGCAGTATTTCATTTATCACTGACATCAACCCCCCCCCCCCCGCCGCCGCCAGCAAGGCAGTGTGTACTTAGCAAGAAAAAAAATGCATCCTGATTAAGCTATGTAGATAAATCATATTTGTATAAAACAACACAATTAGCATTTTAGCACAACCCTGCCATGCTGGGTATTTGCAAACAGACAACATCATCTGCCTATGGATCCTCCCAGTGCATCTTGCCTTAATAGGTGACCAGGTCTCTCTGGTGGCTTTATTGCTATAAAACACTTTTGAGGATATTCATCCTTGCTCCTTTTTCTTACATTTTAAAAACACGTGCCTCCCTTTAATTGCCGCCCCCCGCCCAGGCCAGGCACTCTGAGCACTGGTGGGTAGCTGTCATTTTAATTTCCAATAAGGCATTGTGGGAACTTAAAATGGCTTATAGACCCATGCTGCTCATAGCGACATGACAACTGCCGGACACCACTGCCATCTGAACTGGAACAGCAATGCAGATGGAGGACCACTGGATGATATTTTGGATCCTCCACATTGATTGGCATGGGATGTAGCCTGCACCCTGAGAAGGAAGGAAAGCAAGCCTCCCCCCCAACCCATTTCTCTCTCCTTAACTTTACCACTGTCAGCAAGTAGATCTTTCCCCCACCTGTCTCCACTGAACAGTCTTTTAATGTCTGAATCTATTTCTTCTTCTACCCCAGCCAACTCACTAGTTACTGGATAGAGTGGTTGCCTGGATAGGCAACAAGGCATGGGATAAATAATAAAATCTTAATGAAACTGAAACCCAAAGAAACTTAGTTATTACTTAATGTCTTTGAAAACATGTTCTTTTGAAAAACTTAGTTTAGAACAGTATATAGCTATAGCTATAGCTATAGCTATAGCTATAGATGATATAGATAGATATAGATATAGATATAGATATAGATATATAGATATAGATATAGAGATATATAGAGAGATATATATACACAGAGGATAGCATATCTGGCTAAGCCCAGACTCAGCACTGGCCCATGTGGTGGAGCATAGCCATACTCTTGACACCAGCATCTCTCCACTTACCTGGATGGATTTGGGCTGGGGTCTAAGTGTCCTAAGGCCCAAGTATTTTTACATTTTAGTCCAGAACATTGGATGTTCTATCCCCCCCCCATACTGTTTCAAAAAAATTAATTCTGTTTTGAACCTAACAGTAGTCTTTTTTAAAACAACACTTGCTAGAATTCAAAATACTCTAACATAAGGGGAAAGCGTTTGGCACCTAACTGCATTGTCCTACAAAGGTTGCTTCCACATATCCTACATTGCATGCAAGATTATAGATCCACTTTGTCATTGTCTTGATCTGAGGAGAGTTCTCAGACAACAGATATTCAACATCTAGTCTCCAAGGCTTTTGCCTCATGAAAATCTCTGTTTCTTCATGACCCGACAGCAGCTTCCGGTGGTATAGATAAACTTGGTTAGTTTAATTAAGAGTGAGACATCCCCAGAGAAGAAAAGATTGACATTTGACAGGACTTTGACACAGACATATACTTCCACAGAACCACATGAGTCAGCTTTATCAAGTTACACAACTGATGGGTTCAGAAGCAATAAAATGTGTCCACCTGAGGCAAGTTTGCAAAATTTGTGGCAGAGCCATTGATTCTGCACGCCTGGTATTTTGATTCCTAATATGCATTTGTACCTATGTTTTCAATGAGCAGAAGTTTCAGAAGAAAAGTTTGCTCCCACTGGGTTGCTTGGCAGTGCAGCCAACATAAGTAGCAAAGCAATTCACTTTTGCTGGAGTCAACTATTGCAGTTTGAGAGGATCAGTGAGAACGTTGGTGAAAATCCTACTGTGCTAGCTTTCTTTTGTTGTATTCACATATAGGTTATGGGAATCTAAGGCTATGCTAACAACAGGCCACCTATCATTGTAACAATTTTTAAAGAAATTGCAAATGAATACAAAACACACATCTATTGTCCTGAAACCCTGGCCTACCTCGCAGAAAGTGAGTATGTCAAGTCCTCAGTCTAGAATCAATCCACATGTCCAAAGTCCAAACTGAAGCACAGTCCCACAGAGCTCCTGGAGCATCCAAGCTGAGATCCTTCAATGTGGGCTGTTGGGCAGACACAGCACCTCAACTCTGCTGCCCTTTTATATTATGCATACTGATTGCAGCATCTGGGCTTGATGAGGCATGTGATCATCACCTGCCCCAAGCCTACTCCAGCTGAGGAATCACACACCTCCTCCCAGAGCTAGCGATCCCCACCTGGCCAGCTAAGGGGCTAGGCTGTGGGCCTTTGCCTGTCTCTGCCTCCTGGAGCATTCCTCCCACTGCTCCCTACACCTCAGAGTCTGCCATGCTTGTGGAGACAGGGGCCTCTCTGGCTCTGGTGATGGGTCCTACTGCTCTGGTTCCTGTGCACTGACCCCCATCCCTTCGTCATCCTCTGTCACCCCGTGGGTACTTCCTACAGCAAGCTCTCCTTCCCCATCCCCAGCTTGCCCAAGTGTGTCCCAGGTCCCAGCTACCCCCCTCGCCAGGATCCTCTTCCTCCTCCCCATAGTCCTGCCAGTTCATGACATCTACATACATTTGCTTCAGTATCCTTTAAACATTCTTCCAGCTGTTTGTGAACCACATATCCATGAGTGGAGCATGTGCATCTAGAAGAACACCTTAGATCATAACTCTATACCCCATGGAAGGCAGTAGGACATTTTTGAGAAGTCATACATAATATTATACTGTCAATGACCCAAACAGGTAGGTGGATATGGTTGTGTAGGGCTCTTCTAGGGAATCAGCAGCACCCCTTCCTATGGGGTGTCACTTTCATTAGAAAGAACCATAAGATTGGCCCTGCCCACATGAGTGGGTCATTTAAAGACTTCATAGATTATTGATTTGGCCCAGGAGTTACAGGACCATGGATAGCTCCAAGTGAACAATTTGCTCTGACAGAGGTTGAGAGCAGAGACAACATGCCACAATCACAGAATTGCAATGTAAAACATTCTTTTCCACCCCTGAAAGCAATCACAGAAGTGCAAGGGAGGGAAGAAATTTAGTATTTACATGGCAATTTAGTATTGCCATGTACAGTGGTACCTCTGGATGCGAACAGGATCTATTCCGGAGCCCCGTTCACCTCCTGAAGAGAATGCAACCTGCGTCTGTGCGTCTGCGCATGTCCGGGTCACGATTTGCCACTTCTGTGCATGCGCGTGGCGTCATTTTGAGCGTCTGCGCATCCGCAAGTGACAAAACCTGGAAGTAATGTGTTCTGTTACTTCCAGGTCACCACGGAGCGCAACCCAAAAACACTCAACCTGAATCAACACTTTAACCCGAGTTATGACTGTATGAGGTTACTGTGAACTTGCATATACTTCACTCATTCTTTTGTTATTACTGTTATTCTGATTTGGTAGCATTTTGCAATTCAGAGTCATGGGTTTTATTGCATCAGAGATATTTGTATTGTTAAAATGATTACATAAGAATCCATGCTGGATCAGACCAAAGGCCCATTCAGTCCAATATCTTGTTCTCACAGTGGCAAAAACAGTTACCCATGGGAAGCTTGCAAGCTGGAAATGAATGCAGAAACTGTTAGGATCATCCTACTCGCGTGTAGGACTCTGGCAGAGACACATGCCCGACTGGCATGTTCTCTCCCTCCTGGTCGGTCGTTCAGGAGCTTCAAAAGCTTTCTCCAGCCCGAACATCACAGTGACTGATGCCAAGTGGATCCTGCAGTGTTAGGAGTTGGCGTAACAGAACTCAGCACAGCATTTTGGCTAATCTACTTTATTTACATATAATACACTCGGAGCATTCTGCCTCAGCTCCTTCCTCATTCTCATCAGACAGCAAAGAGAAAAAACAAAGGACAATAGTCACACATCACGGAACACTCCGTCACTTCCCACACTGTGGAATGAAAACATACACTGCCGTGTGATAGACAACAATCTCATGACTGCAAGCACAGAGCAAGAATCCTAACAAAAACACCCTCTCCACTGCCCAACAACTGGTTTTAAGAGGCCTCCAACAACTAGTTTTAAGAGGCCTTTAAGAGGTAGAACACAGCCCTTGAATATTTCTAATCCTCTTTTAAAACCATCCCGACTTGTGACCAATTTCATCATTTAACTTTGTGTCTCCTTTTGTCTCTCCAGAATCTTCAAATGTTCAATTTCATTGCATGACCTTGCATTCTAGTATTACTCAGATAATAATGGCTCCCCTGACTTCATTTTCTTCTAAACTAAAAAGACCCAAATGTTTCTGCTCCGTTCACCTTTTCAACAACTGCTGCACATTGTGTTGACCTTTTCATCATGCTATCCAGCATAACCCCAAGACATATTTCATGGTCAGTCTCTACCAATTCAGACCTGAATAGTGTATATGTGAAGTTAGAATTTTTTTCCTTGGTGTACATCACTCTGTACTTATTTGCATCAAATTGCATTTGCTATTTTAATGCCCGTTCACCCAGTTTAGAGAGGTCCCGGTGGACCTCTTCACAATCCATATTTTTTTCTTACTACCCTGAACAATTTGGCAACATTAGCAAATTTGGCCACTTTACTACTCATCCCTAACTTGAGATCATTTATGAACAACTTAAAAAGCACAGGTTCCAATACTGATCTGTGAAGAACAGCACTCCATTTATTACTACGGTCTCCTTCCTGTTATTTGTAGTGTTACTGATCCATAGGGAGACCTGTCCTCTTACACTATGACTACCAAGCTTACACAAGAGTCTAATCATTTGGAAAGTCTAAGTACCCAGTGTCTACTGGATCACTCCTATCAAAATGCTTATTGGCACTCTCAAATTGTCATACTTATTTCATTTAAAAACATTAATGAAAGCTGTCTGTGTTTAAATGAGCATTAAGGAAATAGTTTCATCAACAATGAAATGTCTCTTGCTAAAGGCACAAAAAAATGTTAAACATCATTTAATCAGATAATGGAATAGACAATTAAACACCTCTTTTGACCCAGCAGTATCCATTAATAGATAATTGTGGACTACTGGTCTCAGAAAATCCAGTTTCCAATGGCTAGGTTCAGGTTCAAAAATGATTAATAGAATCCCCCCTGTTCTCATCGAACCTCCCCTCCACACACACACATCAACAAAGTTGAAATAATGCACTAGATGTAAGACCACAATTATTTGGTTCAGAAAAATAGAGGTGTTTTTCCTCATATATAAAAAAAATTTCCTCAAATGTCACAGTATTAATTAGACTACTTAATGGAAATTAATATATTCTGGATCCTGCTTACTGATAAAGACAGTGGATCTATTTATAAGCTGACACACAAGTAAGTGATTCATCATAAAAAGAACAGCGGGCAGAAAGAGTGTGTTATGTTCACAAGAAAGGGGAGATTAGACGCGAATTATACCAATAAGTAAAAGATGCAATGGAATAACTCATTTTTTAAAAGGATTCACACAGGGAGAAAAAATCATATTACTACTCTCTGAGCTCAATAATAATACATCAAAAGGCCTCCTACAGTGGTTAATGTTGGTATAATAACACAGACGGATGAGTGGAATTCCTAAACAAGCTGAAAATATGAAGTCCATGTAGGTTTAGATGGATGGTCAGCATAGTTTAATATCAAAAAGAAACCTGGATCTAACCACTATCATTTGTAACACATAATTGCCAGCATTTGATGGGTAAAAATAGATTTCCCCATGTTCCAAGAACTGTATGTGTGGATGAAAGCTTATTTCATGTGCCTACTTAGGCAGTTCCCACTGATAGCAAGGCAAGCCACTGTCCAACTTTAAAAATGGCTCTCCTCTTCCACAGTTGAAGCTGCCATGGTGAAAACCTCAAAGAAACTTTCAACTATATGAACTGTTATCTCCTGTTTGTGCCTACAACACCTTGGTTTACAGTGAATATGTGTTGCAAGAAATTTAAGGACAAGGAATGGGTGATAAATTACATTGTGCCACTTGCACCTACTGCTTTCTGTACTTATTTGTATTTTTATGACTTGTTGTTTCATACATTGTGGCCACCACCTACATGTCATCTTTATTCTTCTATTTTTAAGCCTTGCAAATGGTAAAGATGTGCCTAGTGAATGTCAGATTGTTGTGACATGGTTTTCCCATATGAATTGCCTTTAGAATGAAATGATGATCACATACTATTTGGGGCCAATGTGGACTTTGTTATCAAGCAATCTTCTTTGAAAAATGAATTAAAAAGTGCATATCCTTTACAGACAATTAAGGTTGCAGTCCTATATACACTTCCCTGGGAGTAAGTCCCATTGAATTTAACAACAACAGCAGCAGCAGCAGCAATGGGAACAACAATCCTTAAGCAGCAAACATTGTCATAGTACAACATATTTAAATTTCAACCCTTCGTTAGAACATCATTCCATTCTGACTGATTGCATTGCTTGTTAGTGTTCTGCTCCATCAGCATCTGAGCCTACAAATGACAGCTGAAGTTTGGCTAGATATTTAGTAAATGCATTAGGAACGTAAATCATCGTTTCTGAGATTACTCTTCATGAAGATAATACAAGATTTTACTGGACCTCTCTCCATCAGCCAAGGATGCAGAAAGCACTGCATTTAAGTTACATTGCTGTGTTTTAAAGACAGAATACATTGGATCAATGGCAAGAAAATTAAGATTAATGCTAGCAGTTTTCCCTCAACAGGGAGAGAGTAACATTTCAGGTACTTTTACTGAGCAGTCTGTTGTGAAGACTGTGACCAACTTAAAAGAGCTTACAAATAAATAAAAAAATCTGGTGAATTTTCCTCTTTGCAGACAGAGGAGGGTTCTCAAACTGTTTATGAGTGATAACTTGTAATTAGCTGTTTGATTGGTGTTTAGAAGTTTCCTAGCCATCCCTCCATCTAAAATCTGGTAAAGGTAGTTATATTTGTGATGAATGGGCATTGGAACAGTTAACTGTGGCAGATGGGCATTGAAAAGTTACATGTTTTATGTGATTACCTGAAACACTTGGATCAGCAAAAAATCCGCACGCCACTTCAGCTATTTTAGGCTTCCTGAAACGGGATGGCAACAAAACTTAACTTTTCATATCACCTCAAACCCATTTATTCTCATAACGTTTTGAAACAAGAACTTGGCTGTAGCCTGGGAAGGCTGAAGTTTCATGCAAAAAAATACCAGCTCAATTCAGACCCCTGTGATTGCATATTTGTATGGCCATATTCATTATTTTCAATTAGAAAAAAATGAATTGTAATATGTCATTCCTAGTGATATGCCCCATCTAAGTGTCTAGAGAGACAGAAGTGGCTGGTGAGTAGGGAAGCACTGCTACACTTGCTTCTCAACTGGTAGTGGGAGGGAAGCAAGGAGAGATAAGGGAATATATATTTAATTTATTAAAGTATTCTGAATCAGCAAGTCCATATGCTTAATTATATGATTTGCAAAGCAGTTGATAAAGATCAGCATTCGAGTTGCTTCTTCGGGTACCTCCTCAAAGAGGGGTTTAGAAAATGGTGACAAGGGAGTGGGCCTTTTTGGTTGCTCAACCCCCTCACGTACCTGTGTGGAATCCCAGGCATTTGATGGCATGTGACTGGCTGCTTATAGAATCTTGCAACACATAATCATAAATTGTTTTTCATGTAGGTGATGTTCTTATGCTGCCTTAGGCAGGGGACATATTTAGGTGCTTATGATGTTGTTTATTGTTAAACAAACTGTTCCTGTGTCTGACTTTTATTTTCTCTTTCATTTTTCTGTATGCAAGGCATTTGTTTGATTAAATTATTAGCATTGTTGTGATTAAACCATGGACCACCCAGTTCTTCTCCTTATCTGCTGCACTATGCTAGCATTACAGCATTATGCTATGTCTGTTCCTTGTACTGCCAATAACTGAGCAATATTGATGACTTAAATAATGAAGTCTTAAACAAGTGATTAGTTGGGTGTAGGAGCTAAGGCAAGCTTGGCTTAAAAATGGAACAGTTGGTGACACAAACTTGGAAATTTCTGCAAACATATCTCCCAGCAATGGTGATTTAAGGTGCCAATGAAAAGTTGTTGGCTCCTTTCATTGCACTTTTGTGTTGCCGCATTATGAGCCCTTTGTTCCCTTAACTCAACATGCGCATCCATTATATTTCCCTGGTGTGTGTCACTATTATACAGCAGACCCACTTCCCTCCTTCAGTGTCTGTAGTCGTAATTATTATTTTCCGCTACTGGGCCTTTCACCTCTTTAAACCTAGAGAGAACCTATGGCAGGTTGTCACAAAAAATTAAATGGCTGACCAGGGATTAATAACTGTGACACCAAGTTAACGGTAACACTGCCTTTTTACAGGAATGTCATGTTTACTGCCTTGAGTAAGTGGCTTCAAACTGAAAGTCCCCCAAATTATGTGTGAAACGGTCCTGTGGGCACAATCAGTCAGCCACCCATTTCCAAGCCACTGACATGTAATTAAAATAGCGTCATATAAATAGACAAGGAGAACTTGAACTTCTGCTAAGTCCTCAGAGTACAGACACTTGGACAGTATATTAAAGTACTTTTTTTGGTGTCACTGCACTATACAGCATTGAGAAAGGAGACTGTGTATGGATGCCTCATTTACTCTTCCAAGCTCCTAAATAAAGGTAGTCATCTTCGCTAAAGTGCTGAGCAGACATCAATTCCTGGGTCGTCGTCCCCAAACAGCTTGCACACTGCTTTTGAAAATCAAATCAGACTTAGCCCTGTCTGCACCATACATTCTAAGCAGAATTATACCACTTTGGTTTAACAGTTTATCCTATTCCCCAGGGAACTCTGGGAACCGTAGCTCTGTCTCTTAGCACCCTTAACAAACTACAGGTCCCATGATGCTTTGGGGGAAGCCATGACTATTTAAAGTAGTATAATACTGCTTGAAGCTCAACATCAAAAAAACTAAGATCGTGGCCACTGGTCCCATCACCTCCTAACAAATAGAAGGTGACGAAATGGAGGCAGTGAGAGATTTTACTTTCTTGGGCTCCATGAGCACTGCAGGTGGTGACAGCAGTCATTAAATTAAAAGATGCCTGCTTCTTGGGAGAAAAGTGATGACAAACCTAGACAGTATCTTAAAAAGCAGAGACATCACCTTACTGACAAAGGCCCGTATAGTTAAAGCTATGGTTTTCCCAGTGGTGATGTATAGAAGTGAGAGCTGGACCATCAAGAAGGCTGATCGCCAAAGAATTGATGCTTTTGAATTATAGTGCTGTAGGAGACTCTTAAGAGTCCCATGGACTGCAAGAAGATCAAATCTATCCATTCTTAAGGAAATCAGCCCTGAGTGCTCACTGGAAGGACAGATCCTGAAGCTGAGGCTCCAAGACTTTGGCCACCTCATGAGAAGAGGAGGCTCCCTGGAAAAGACCCTGATGCTGGGAAAGATGGAGGGCACAAGAGGAAGGGGATGACAGAGGACGAGATGGTTGGACAGTGTTCTCGAAGCTACCAGCACGAGTTTGACCAAACTGCGGGAGGCAGTGGAAGACAGCAGTGCCTGGCATGCTCTGATCCATGGGGTCATTAGTTGTACATGACTAAACGACTAAACAACAACAACAATACTGCTTGGATGGTGCAGATGTGGCCTCAGAAGTGTGACCTCACATCTTTGTGACCTGAACTCTGCTTATGTTCTGCCTCAAATTTACGGTAAGTACTGTCAGCTTAGAAATTGTACAGTGATTTGCAAAAGTAATTAAATGTATAAGGGGAGATGAGGTCCCTATGGGAAGCACTGAGCAGGCCATGACAATGCAAGAACCCTTCAGATCTAAGTCTCCCTTCCCCTCACCATAGAAACCATTGCAGGAACATAAACTTTCTACAAATAGATTTATGCACATCACTTGTCATGCAAAGAATCTTCATTATCCAAAATCTTATTAATCAACACTCCCACTAATCCATGTTAATTGTATCTCTCTAACCCCACCTCCCATCAATGTTAACAGTATGCAATTAACATTTGAGTTATTACTGTAATTTGAATGTGTGTCTGTGCATTCTGTCAATCCGTTCAGTTCAGTGTGGTTATCAGACATTGACTCTCCCACCATTTTGTTTCAGAAGCACCACAGACATCCTAGACTAGGCATAACATGTTCTACACATGTTACCTTCCTTTGACTTTTATTCCAACCCGTAGCATCCTCAGACCGGGAAGAAATGACTAAACCAGATCTGTGCTAAAGGGCACATTAACCCACTGGTTACCAAGTAAAGATGACCGTCTTCTGAAATGCTGATCTTGCAGATTCATGTACGAGATTCTTTTCAGTGCAAATCCACTGGCCATTGTTGAATTTTCATCTTAGACTATCCCTATGATGACGACCCACTTGCATAGTTAGACACTCTGAACTCCTTGCCTAGCAATGTATGCATCCATGCTTCTTTTGTCCACTGAATTGCCTAATAACAGCCAATTGCCTGATCTTTCAATGGCCACTTGGGAAGCTGTCTGCTTCATATGACTGATGTTCTGGAATCTAAAAACAACTCTGGAGTTTGTGATGAAACATGCACAGGAAAAACCTGAGGAAATAAGTGAAATGTTACCTTAATACAATTACTTTATTAATGGAGCATGCTTAAAGTGCTGTGATGGAAAGCTTTTAACCAAGCTTTGTAGAGCAGCAGAAAGAATTTACCATGTGCATGTTTTATTATGAAGAGACTTAACTACTACACTGATGAGGTTTTCAACTTCCTTCTTATGAAAACAGACATATATCTCTTCTATTATTTTTCTGCCTACTGCCCATTTGCAGAGAAAATCCAATAACCAGCAGCTACTTATGCGATGAAATATATAGCAGCAATTAGCACCCACAGTTCGTCAAAACATAAGACTAGGTTTGTACACTGTTTAAAAGAAAGGAAGGGGGGATACTTTCAGGTGCCATTTATGCAAACTAGTTGACATAGCTATTGTAAATGTGTGTTGACAGACAAAGCTTTGAAAAAAATAGAATAGAGTAACTCCAGTGACCTAGATATGGAGACATTTGCTCCCATTTTCTGGTTCAGAAATGCCTCCTAGGACTATGAAATGTTGCTATCAGTGATGTGTGAGATGGGTTTGTGACCTCCATCCAGTGTTTAATATTAGCTACACTATCTATCCTTCAATGCAAGCCTTTTATTGTAGTACTGTTCTGTAAACATTTTGGTGAAGACAAACGCAAAATTGACTCTCTAACTAATCAGTTCATCTTTAGCAATAACTAACAAAATGCCCAGCACTGAGAACAACTCGTGTGTGTGTGTGTGTGCGCGCACACACACACACACACACACACACACACGGCATGTATATTGGAGGGACATTTTGACACATTGAACATAGCATTCATGTGATCCCCTTTACTGGAGGCTAGATAGTCCACTGCCAGATGTGGTGAGGAGTAGTGGTTGGTGAGGCCGGGTAGAATTGAAAGAAAGGAATATAAACCCCACAGGAACCATAGAAACAAAGACCCATCTCAATGCCATGTGATTAAGAGCTAACTGAAATGTGTTTTAGGACATATTAAATCACAAGGTGGACATAACTTAATGTGTATATTGATCCCAGCTCACATAGGGAGGGGGATGGGTTGAATGTACAATCTTATGAATAGCTGTGGACTCTCTTTCAGGCAACGTTGAACTGAATGGGTTATTGATCAAAGGCTGAGTGACAGAAAGGTCCAAATTCACACCCCAAATAATTGTATATGTAACAACAACAAAATATTTGGGATATAATAAGTATGGCTGAACTTTGGTACAGAGACATTCTAAACTATGCTGGCTAATCTATAGAGCAATAATAGATTCCTACCTTCTTTGCTTAACAATGGACAAATATCTCCCTGTAAGAGAGGAACTGTCTTTCTTAATGCTTCTTTTCCACCTTGAAGCACACTTCCTTCTGAGATTGACATTGATTTCATGTGAAGATGAGAGGGCAGTTCTCAAGGTAATATGTCTGATGCAACGTGGTGTTGAGCATTACGGTTTAATCAGTTTGCTACCATTTGCCATCTCTGGGATAGATTTATATTGACAGAAAGGAGGAAGGGAATAATTTCTGCTCTGTTTGTGAAGGTGTGCAATCTATTCTATTTTCATTTCTCTGGTGACTAATGCAGGTGATTAAGCTGCTTTCCATAAAAACTATACATTGCATGAATTAAAAAATGTTTTCAAAACATCAGGATCGATCCAGTTCCTCACCTGCCTATGGCAATTTGTCCACACAACTCTGCTTGTATGAGAGAAGGGCCACTTACAGAGGGAGATTGCCAACAGAGGTCTCATGAATCTATGGGTGCCTCCAGACTCACATTTTTGCACAGATGGCTCACACATTCATGTAGACACTGGTATTTGCCCCTGCCTAGTAAGAGCACACCTTTAGAAGCCACCACAAAGTGGATGCATTGTGATAAATAGCAGCAACTACATAGCTTTCTTGTGCAACAAGTCAACTTTTTTAAAAAAGGCTTTTTGCAGAAAGAAAGGTGACAAGGAATGACAGTGGAACAAAACACTTTATAATGTCATACAACTACTGCACAATTTTTTAAAAGACAAATGAAGATTGTTGTTGATGTTGAATAGGTGCTTTGTCCGGAAGTGACCTATATGAGTTGGAGAGTGGATATACACAGTCATACCTTGGTTGTTGAACACCTTGGTACTCAGACGTTTTGTCTCCTGAACGCCGCCAACCCAGAAGTGAGTGTTCCAGTTTGTGAACATTTTTGGAAGCCGAATGTCTATCGCTGCTTCTCTGGCTTCCTATTGAGTGCAGGAAGCTCCTGCAGCCAATTGGAAGCCGTGCCTTGGTTTTTGAACTGTTTCGGGAGTCAAATGGACTCACAGAATGGATTAAGTTTGACAACCAAGATACCACTGTACAGAGGTTTGTGGAGTACAACATAGACCTGTAATTTTGCTTGTGGTTCAAAGTGACTACCTCTGCCAGCAGTTGGGAATTGCAGGTGGGCAGAGTGCTTGTGTTGACCCAAAGGTGGACTGTTCCGGAAGCTCTGCTTACACCACATTGATAATCAAGATGACCCCATTCTTAACTGGTAGCAGCTGTAGCACTGAGCTCATCTACAGTTCACTTTGATAGCCACTAATTGGCCTGCTTGGATGGTACCCTTATCTGGGGGGGGGGCGCAGGGAATCCAGCTCCAATCCTAGCCAGAGGCGCGACGATGACTGGGGGCTTCCTTCCCTTGCTGCACCCACATCCTTGTAAATAGCAATTAACTGTGAAGGTATGCCTGTATTTGAAAAGAAAAGTTTTACAATTTGTTGAAAACCTTTTTTCCTGTTTCTGCAGGTAAATACCAAGTATCCATCCATTCTCATTTGCCTTCATCAGTCTGAAGTACTGGGGGCAGTTTCACCTCATGCCAACGTCTGTTGATTTATTTTCTCTAGGAAAATGAAACATATCAGACAAAGGTATACATTTTAGCCTTGGCATATTGCTTTTGCTATCTATCAAGTGCAAGATAGATAGATGGCAATTCTAATTTGTGCTATGGATCTTCTTGGTCCTAATTTTTGGATGAAAAGTCCTGTTTATAATATTTAGTTCAAAGTTAACATGCTATACAGAAGGCTCTGTATAACTGCTACATTTGTATAACTGCAACATTTTCCTGGGAGGACGCTTAGGAAGTTAATTGGGCTAAATAATTTAGGCTTTCACAAGGTCTCATCCCATGAAAATCTCTTGGTAGTGTTGCCCATTGTTACCGCACTCACCTTATGTGTAGAGTCTCATGGTCAAGTGAATTACATGACTGTGGTTCCCAATGTGATGCCCATGGGCACCATAGCACCCTCAGACACCACCTTTGGTCCCTTGCTTCTCATTAGGTCTGAAGAGCAAGTCACAATAGTCAGCTGTCTTGCCTTTGGGAAGCTAAAAAAAAAAGAAAGAAAAGAAAAGAAAAAAGAAAGAAAGAAAGAAAAAGCTATTGTGTGATCCTATTTTAGTTGGGTTGTATTAGCAGTGCTAAATAGATGGCATCATAAATGTTCTTCAGATTCCAATGCTGAAATTCTATGGCTAATGGGAAAAGGCATGTGAACAGTGTGTTAAATAAATTTGCTTTAAATTTAAATGCAAAACTGTAATCAAGCTGTATGTAGATATATATTTAAACTGCAAAAAGGGGGAGAATATGTTCATGTATGTATTTGTTGTAATGCTCTTCCTGTGAAACAATGGAATGGATTTTGGAAGATGTAAGGGGGGGGAGATTAATAGAGTATAATGTAAAACACCTTTAAAAATAAATACCAAATGTGACCGCCAGCCTCAAACCAGTTTTTCTGTATGCTTGAATAGCAATTGAATTGGTGAAGCAGGCAATTGGAACGTTGTGAGATGGAATGGGAAATGAAATTGCAGGGGATGGTAGAATGCCTGAACTATTAAATAAATATTTCCTAACTGCACAGTCAGAGCTGGGTCATCCAAATCAATTTGCAAACGGCTCATTTTTAGAGATTGAAGTTAATGGCAAATGCATCCTAGAAGACTGATTCCCACTTAGATTTCTTTGCTTGCCTAGGCAGAAGGATAAACAGATCACATATTTAAAATAAAGATCTGACCGTGTTTCAAAGGGTGGGTTTGAGCTTGATAGCTTGACAGTAACTACACAATAATATTTTATTTATGACAGTTGTGCCTGCCCTTCTTCCAATGAGCTTCAGGTAACAGATGCGGAGGTTATCCCATAAACTGAGATAGGTTAAGCTGAAAAATCATGAGTGACCCTCTCTTATTTGGGAGAATTATGACTGAAAGGCAATTTGAACCAGATCTCATCAGCCGAACAGCTGAACACTCCATTTAATATATATTAAATTTGTAAACTGCCCTTCATCCAAAGATCACAGGGCAATTCACAACATAGAACTACAAAATGAGAACGCAAACACATAAGAAAAAAAGAACAAAAACTAACTAATAGCCCCCATCCCACAAATTCCAATCACTACATCATACTGGAACTGGGACACTGATTTGTTACAACTTAACCAATTTGTGATCCACAAGAATCATAGAATCATAGAGTTGGAAGAGACCACAAGGGCCATTGAGTCCAACCCCCTGCCAAGCAGAAAACACCATCAGAGCACTCCTGACGTATGGTTGTCAAGCCTCTGCTTAAAGACCTCCAAAGAAGGAGACTCCACCACACTCCTTGGCAGCAAATTCCACTGTCGAACAGCTCTTACTGTCAGGAAGTTCTGTCAGGAAGAGGACCTCTCTTCTTATTCCCCGACTGCTAAGCTTACTTGGAAGTCTTTGGTGAGGGATTTTGTCAAAAGTCCAAGTATACTATGTCAACTGGATCACTCAGAACAAACTCTAATAGGTTTGTGATACAGGTCTTGGCCTTGCTGAAGCTATGCTGGCTCTGCTTCAGTAAGGCTTGTTGTATATGCTTGGTTATTTTATCTTTATCGATACTTTCCACCAGTTTTCCCAGAACAGATGTCAAGGTAACTGGTCTCTTATTTCCAGAATCCTTTTTTTTTTTAATGGGGTTACAGAGGCTGCCTTCCAGTCCTCAGGTATGGAGTCTGATCTGAGGGACAACTCACATATTTTTGTGAGAAGATAAGCAATTTCACAGGGACGCGGGTGGCGCTGTGGGTTAAACCACAGAGCCTAGGACTTGCTGATCAGAACCCAGAAGCTGTACGCCAGCTCCCTCAGCCAATTAAGTGAGATGAGCACCACAACCCCAGAGTCGGCCATGACTGGACCTAATGGTCAGGGGTCCCTTTACCTTTCCTTTAAGCAATTTCACATTTGAGCTGCTTGAGAACTCTGTGGTGGATGACATCTAGAAATGATGATTAGTCTGTTTTTATTTTGTCTATTAGCCCTTCAACTTCATCTCTCATCACCGTGATCTGCTTCAGTTCCTCAGACTCACCTCTAATAATGATTTGGTGCCTAACCTATGCAGTCATATCTGAAAATTTCTTTAACCACTTTTGGTCTGCAATATGAGCTTTATTTATAAAGCACGGCACCAGCTCCCTCACTGAAAGCAGTCAGTTCCCAAAAGCTTATTGATAAGAAACAAGAAAGTCTTCAAAGGGACATCAAGGTGGGAACCACTCTAGTTTTTCCAGGGAGTCACCATGGACAGAAATCTTCTCTTATGAAAGTAAGAGAGTAACATTCCCTTCTGGGCTGCCTTCCAAAGGCCACAGAACAGAGGTGCATGAGGTCAGCGGGAAAAAAAGCAAAGAATGTTAATTTTACCTTTGTACAGTAGGCATGGGACGCGGGTGGCACTGTGGGTTAAACCACAGAGTCTAGGACTTGCTGATCAGAAGGTCAGCGGTTCAAATCCCCGCAACGGAGTGAGCTCCCGTTGTTCGGTCCCTGCTCCTGCCAACCTAGCAGTTCGAAAGCACATCAAAGTGCAAGTAGATAAATAGGTACCGCTCCGGCGGGAAGGTAAATGGCGTTTCCATGTGCTGCTCTGGTTTACCAGAAGCGGCTTAGTCATGCTGGCCACATGACCCAGAAGCTGTACACCGGCTCCCACGGCCAATAAAGCAAGATGAGCGCCGCAACCCCAGAGTCGGTCACGACTGGACCTAATGGTCAGGGGTCCCTTTACCTTTACCTTTACAGTAGGCTAGTTCCTGTACACTCAGTCACCCACCCATCTATCTAGACAAGCAAGGTCAAGAACACATTCCAGGCAAAGTTACATGAGTGCAAAGCAGGACCAATGAGGGCAATGAACTGAGAAGAGAGGTGTGGCCTCGACATAGTTCCAGTGGCCAGATGGAGAGGTCTGTGGGGAGGCTGCCTTCAAGCCCGGGGTCTGAAGTTCACCATCTCTGCTTTCCGACACACATGTGCCAGGTAGAATCAAACACTGTAGAAAAAAAGTGTTTATAGTTGTGTCCTAGGAGGGCAGAAAGGGTTATCCAAGCATAACCACACACAAAAATTTGTAACTATTATACTTTATCTGTTACATACATTATTCTCAATTCTTTACCTAGAGGCAAAAGATCAAATAGACCAGGAAAGAGATGTTATATTCAAAGCCAAATAATGAAGAGAAAGAAGGGGATGGGGGGGGGGGAGAGCAGCAACCTTTAACACTTTATTGCCCTTTAAAGATATACACACATTCATCAAAGCATAGTTAAGAGATTCCAGTGTCAAGTGAGGTGTCAAAAAAGTACCATCACCGATCAGGAAACAAGAGCATTAAGATTCGTGTTTGTTTTACCAGCACGGTGCCCGTTTAAATGGCAAATTCTCCCCATGTCTCTTTTCATCACTTTTATGGAGCTATAGAAATGAAAATGTTCCAGACCAATGATATTTATGACTACAAAGTAAACATACTTGCAGGGGCAAAGCCTACCACACAGATTTTCACATTAGATTACAAAAGAAAAGAGAGTGAGAAAAGGAAACCCAAGGAAAGGGTCAACGTGCTGCAGTGCTTCCATTTTATATTCCATTTGTCCAGAACAAGTAACTTTACAGTCCATTCTGCAACTGTGAACAACAGAATTATTTTCCAAAATGGTATTCAGAAGAAAATATGTACTCTGAGATATTGTACACACTATATAAAGCTGTGAAAATGGAAAGTAAATAAATCCCAGAGTAGTTATTTTCTACAGGACAAAGCTGCTAACAGCTGGGATGGTCCCACTGCAAGCTTTATTTTAGCAGAGCATGTCCAGAAGGCCACAAATGTTTCCAAAAATAACTGCCCGCAAACTAGAGATGCCCTCGAGCAACAATAAGCTGTGTGCTGATTGCTACCTATAGAGAACTCCTCTCTTCTCCAGAACAGATTATTAGCGCAGTCAGTTTCTCAGCGATTATGAGTGACGAGCGGGAAAACTCAGAAAGCGGGGTTACTAGGTAGCTTTCAAGGGTAATTCCAAAAACAGATTAGGAAAGGAAAGAGGGCAGAGACCATTATTAGGAAGATGGGAAGCTGCCTTATACAGAAGCACAATGTCCTTAAATCATTAATAAGGGTTAGAGGAATAGAAAAAATAAAGAGCTAGTGTGGTGTAGTGGTTAGAGTATTGGACTAGGATCTGTGAGACCCACGGTTCAGTTCCCCACTCAACCATGAAGCTTTCTGGGTGACTCTGGTCCAAACATTGCCTCTCAGCGCAACCTACCTCACTTAAATGAGGAGGATGAGGCATGTTTACCATACCACCTTATGTAGCCCTCTTGATATTTCTGCCACCCTCAGATATTTTGGGAAGGGGCAACCCAGAACAGTGTATTCTCTGGGGCATCCCCTAAGCTGTGGAATTCCCTCCCCACAGAGGTGCATCTTGCTCCTTCCCTATACAGTTTTCGGAGAATGCTAAAGGCTCTTCACCCCAGCCTTTGAAACCTCAAATGTGTGGTTTTAGGACCCACCTGATTCCTGTGACTAAATTGTAAATTGTTGTAACCTGCCCTGTTGGTGAAGGGTGGGTAATAATTTTAACAACAACAACAATGGCAATTTAACACATGGAAGGTGGATTTATTGTTTGGGATTGCAATCCTTAACAGAGCTCCAGTTTATAGGAGGCTAAAAATACTGTAGCAGAGGAGGTCCTGGTGCTGAAATAACTGAGCTTACTCCTTTGCCAATATTTATTCACTTGCACAGTATGCAAGTAGTTTAAAGTCATTCCTCTAGGGCATTTCTAGAATTTACATTTTACAGAGGCCACTGCCCTGGGATGAACTTATGCCCAAGGCACATTTCAGTGCATGTTTTGGAATTATCCTGTGATAAATATTAATCCCAACCTTGATATTTGTATATATTTATGATAGCTGGATGATCCTAGGAAACAGCAAATTGATCATGCCGTTTCTATCACTTTGTAAATAATGTGTGTAAGAAATGGAGACTGGCAAGAAGTGACCTGCCAGAGGAAATGGAATGTCAAATTCTTCTTTGTGCGTGCGTGATAGCTTCCTGCAAGGGACAGGTGGCAGAGTGACTTAAAGCACCAGCATTTCACCTCTGGAGACCTTGTTCAAGTTCCAAGATGAGTCACATGTAAAAAGGAATTTGTTGGTCTCGGTGAGTGCTCCTTGCTGCATAATTGGATATGAATGGCAGGTGTCACCTGGGAGACTACAGATGGGTGAAGAAGGGTTTCATATATCTTGACAGAAGTGCCCTCCATAAAAAACAGGAGGGCAGGTTTGTGCAAGTCGTATTGTGAAGTAGGCCCAGTTCTATCACTTCTGCAGGAATTTACCGGTAGTTTCATCATGGTGATGGAAGAAACAAAAGTGTAGTAATGAATGTTTGCTGCTTCCGCCCCCCCCCCCACGCCCAATGTATGAAGACGCAGTTCTAAAACTTGGACTACCCTTTAAACAGTTATTTCATAAAACAGAAAACGCCTTACTAGATGCAATTGGTTTTATAAAGATATATAAATGTATAATGGGAAAGGAAAAGCACTCGGGGCAGAATAATTTTATTTCTATTGGTTTCAGTTTTTAATTGGTCTTTTAATGAATTTTGGTTTTAATTATGTTACTGATATCTATTTTTTTTTAACTCTAGGCAACATTTCAATTTTAAACATTTGCAAAGCGGAGGGCAATGAAGACTAAAACAATTTTTTTGTGCAGTAGCAAGAGAGATGGAACAATAACAAAAAGCGGGATTGTCACACAGCAAGGCAGCAATGCACACTTATTCAAAGCTCTGAAGAGCAAAATTCATTTTACTTGGAGTAGCCTAACAGTTAGAAGAACAGTCGTGTGTCCAGTGTCCATGGGGTGAGCTGACCCCATCCCTTAACCTGCAAAGGCTTTCCCATGTGATTTAGAATCACAGTCCTACAAGCAGGGGGTAGAGCCAGAACATTTGGCTCCCCTCTTGCGATGAGAATCATGAATGCCACAGAATGCACCCCAGAATCCTTGGCAGTGTAAGGGAGATTTGAGGGCAGGAGGACTGTGGAAAGTGTTAAGTTGTGGGCGAACATATCAGATGACACAGCGATCCTTCCAAAGCAGCTCTTTATTTGTAAGCTGGAACAGAACTGAACTGAGGAGCTCAGTCAGCCTGCTTATATAGAGCTCCAGAACAACGTAACTGTTGCAACTTTCTAAAACTATCCAATCACTGAATGTCACTTTCAATCCTTCATTTGCATAACTATCTACAGTATCCCCCTGCTGGCCCAGGGTGAGAACTTCAGTACATAACAGAAAGGGTTCTATAATTTTGGAAACTCCTAGATTAAACCACATTTCATGCTAACTTTGCTTACCAATGTTGTTGTGTGCAAACAGCATCCTAAAGAAGATGAAAAAAAAAATATTTCTGCTAGAGCAGTTTTCTAGTTGCCTAGAAGCTGATTGTCACTAGCCTCTGACTTTGCCACTTGAAGCCTCAAATATTGACTGTTATGCCTATCGGTGTGGTTGCTCGAGAGCGATCAGGCAAGGTCCCTCACTGGCCTTTTCAAAGGCTTTATTATTGATGCAAAACATTCACAATGCAGAATGCCTCTATTCCATGTCTTGCTCACTCACTAGCAGAATCTGAGTAGGCGGTCCTTAAACTTTCCCCAGCAGAGTAGTCTCTTGACCCCCAGCTGACACCTCCCCTCTCTGCGCGAAAGCCTACTGTGCAGGGAAGGCTTGGGTAAAGGGGGACCTCCGTCCTCCCCACTTTGCTCAGGCATGGTGTCCTGGCTCTTTCTTGCATCCTCCAATCCCTGCAACTCTTCCCCACTAGAGGCGGGGCTTCCTTCCTCCGCTGAGGAAGTGCTGCTTCCCACGATTTTTGGAGGCTCTCTGAAATCCAGCTGCCCTTCCCCCTCTCGCCTCTGAGCTGATGGCAGTTCCCTGACATTGACAAAGGCCATTCCTTGGCTAGGAAGCCCTGCTCATCCTTTTCTAAAGTTCCTGTTTGGCCATCCCCGTGAATGCCTTTTACAATAGAGTGTGACATGATGGGAGTTTTCATGTCTGTCTCGCCTGGTTTATCCCCCCACATCTGACAACAGTGAAATGCGAGAGGAGCGTTGCCTGATTAAAGTGGCAGGAATATCCCGCTTCCAGCAGGGACTTTGCAGCAGGATCCAAAAGACCTATAACAGGCCTCCCTTACCTACTTTTAATCAAATGCCTTGACAAATTGCAAAGGAACGGCAGGTGCGGGGGCGAAGCCAGCAGACGCAGTTTGACAAGAATGCAGTGCTGCCTCCAAAATATCATTGCCAGCTTTTTCCATGGCATGCTATTAAATATTTAAATACCCCAAACTATGCCCTGTGGAGATATTGGAAGTTTGTCAGTGCAAAACAAAAACAAAACAAAACAAAAAACAGATTTGCCAGAAAAATTGATTTGTGCAGCCTCAACACACGGTCCCTGAATTTTGGTTATTTCAATATGGCTTGGAAGTGTAATATATATATATTCTCTATTCATACACACACACACACACACACACACACATATATGAATGAATATAGAATATATATTACACTTCCAAGTGTATATATGGCATATATGGTTTCCATCTCTAAAGGTATGAGCATCCTAAGTTGAGTCTAGCAACTTAAGTCAGATCACACTGATGCCTCTGTTAGTCCAATTGAATCAAGGAGTCTCTGGATGAGTGAGGGGAATAAAGCAGATTCCACAATGTCTAACAGACATATGTTCCAATTCAGGCCCAATGCAAGGCTTGTCTGGGGCCCGGGGTGGGTTTCCTGTTAGAATAAAGTTATAAACTCAAACAAGAAAGCAGCCAGTCCCTGGTGAGGCCACCTGGCTGGCTTAACCCTTTGAGGCTCGGGGCAAGTGTACCCAGCTGCCCCCTCTCCATCTGCACAGGCCTACTCCAATTGATTTAGTAACTCTCCTCTGGTTACTAATTGCATTTGCATTCTATTTGGTACCCAAAGAGTTTTATGTTTGCCTTCCCCTTGGGCCTGGTCCGCAAGTTTCAGCTAGCACAGTATGCTGTGGTTAGATTGGTGATGGGAGCAGACTACTGCCAACACGTGGCACCATAGTTGACTTCTTACTTGGTTAGGTAAAGATAAAGGGACCCCTGACCATTAGGTCCAGTCGTGGCCGACTCTGGAGTTGCGGTGCTCATCTCACTTTATTGGCCGAGGGAGCCGGCGTACAGCTTCCAGGTCATGTGGCCAGCATGACTAAGCCGCTTCTGCCAAACCAGAGCAGCGCACGGAAACACCGTTTACCTTCCTACCAGAGCAGTGCCTATTTATCTACTTGCATATCTACTTGCACATTGACGTGCTTTCGAACTGCTAGGTTATCCAGTCAATAAAAAGGTATTTGACATTGTGTGCAGCACAAGTCTATGCATGTTTCCTCAGAAGTAAATCCCACGCCATGCAATAGGACTTATTCCTAAGCAAGTGTGCTTCTGAGTGCAATAGGGGTCTTCCCAAACTTCCCTAGAAAAATGAATATTACCTCTTTACAAAAAAAAAAGTAATGAAACACCTGCACTTCTTCAATTTATTCTAAAGTGTGCTTTGGAAACAAGGCAGATGGGTGAGGACAATAAGACAGATGGGTTGAGGATTACAGTCAGGGTATTGCTCTTTACTTTTAATAGGACACAAAACCAATCTTACTATGAAGCAAGTTATAGGACTAGTATAGTTGAAACACCATCACCATTTGAGCCATGTGCCTTTAAATGCCAAACATGAAATTCTTCCCAAATCTTGAACACTGGTATTTAAAATGATGAGCAGAAAGTTCAATCCTGCTGCTTTGCCAGCATGAAGAAAGGGTATGTCTTAGGTTCACATCTAAAGAGCTTTGGAAGACTTCAGACTAAACACAGAGACATTGAGGGAGCTGGCCCAGTTCTCCATATGGATTTGTACACATGGATGGCTCCTGAATGCAGCTCTCAACTTAGGTGGCCTCTCATTCAATCGTTGTAGTGGTATCGCTCGGCCTCAAAAAAATCACTTGCTGTTCTTCAAATCTTCATTGATTAGGGGGTTGACTAGCCCTTCCTTTACCCTATCCAGGTGTCTATAAAAGCAGACTGAGATGCTCCTCTTCTTTATCCCAGTTCTGCCATTTATTCTCTTCAGCCAGCTATCAAGAGATCAGGAGGGCTGAGCTCATTAACCCTTCTCTGTAACATTCCTGTCGAGTCCGTCCCTCTTAATTCCCATTCTAGCTTCAATTCACCTCTCTGGCTTCTTGATGCTTCCAGTCATGTCAATTAACTAATTAAACTTCACATGTTAACCTTGTTCCAAGTGCAAGCACATAATATAACACAATTAGTTCTCGTATTAGATAACAGCCATTTAAACAAGATGTACATTTAATGAATACTCCTCCACAAAGTTGTTACTGAGTTTTCATGTGTTCTTGTATAGGGTCTATAACTAGCATCTGATGGCTTAGAAAAGTGCTGTGCCAGTTCCACATTCTTGGCATCTTTAGGCAAGTTGCTATTATAAAGGTCCCCATCCCAAGTCAATCTTCTTCCTCACAAATGCTTGGCATTGACAATTTGCTTGCCTCTTCTTCTCTCAGCTCAAATCGTACCACCTCTCAGAACCAAGACAACAAGGCAGGTGAATATCATTTTTCTCTCACTTGGAAAAGGCAAATGTACAGGAACAGTAGTGGGAGGAGGAGACTCCGTGGGCTGGCAGTGAGGCCCCTAGTAAGGATTGGGCCTAACAAGAGCTGAACAATGCTTACTTCTGACACCAGCCCTGTGTCAAACTAAGAGTCATGCACAGTTGAATCCCTCTTTGCCCCAAGTGTGTTTGTGGTTTAATGAAAAGCAGCTCTGGAAGGCTGGTGTCAAGAGCAAAAGAATAGAGCTTAAATCCCTATACAGTGGTACCTCGGGTTAAGAACTTAATTCGTTCTGGAGGTCGGTTCTTAAGCTGAAACTGTTCTTAACCTGAGGTACCATTTTAGCTAATGGGGCCTCCTGCTGCCGCCGCGCTGCTGCCAAGTGATTTCTGTTCTCATCCTGAAGCAAAGTTCTTAACCCGAGCTACTATTTCTGGGTTAGCGGAGTCTGTAACCTGAAGCGTCTGCAACCTGAAGCATCTGTAACCTGAGGTACCACTGTATATATATTCCCAGTGCTTTTATTTCTAAAAAAAAAATTCCAGGAGTAGTCTCATTTTCCTACTCATATTGAAATACTGCCCCTCAATGAGGCCAAACTTAGATTCACAAAATATTTAGAGGTATGCATTGTATATTCCCAATGGCTAAGAAAGCAAATGTGGAGGGGCCATTTTGTGCAAGCAAATGGAAGGAACAACAGGCAGCTCCCCCCACTCCACCCGTTGTTCTTCCACTCAAAATTCCAGCTACGTGTGGCTGCTCTTCATTTAAAACAAATCCAAATAAACCACCAATGAAATAGGCATACACGTCACATCTACCTTGGCCCCAACCAAGAGTAATGAAAGTGAGCTAAAGATCTTCAAACCAACCCTGAATCAATGAAATAGTCTTCATGTAGATTCTTTTTTAACGCCAGGGTTCTTTCTTTTGATATTCTAAGATGTACCTCCATGTTGTCACGTGGCTCCAATGAAGTATATACAAGGATTACTTCAAGGTCCCTTTCAATTTTCCCCTATTCTAGTTCAATCCCATTCATTCTTATTCATGAATTTATTTTGAAGCCAAATGTATATTACTCTACACTTGTCGACACAAAATTTCATTTGCTTTCTCCAGACCACTTAAGCAGCAGATCTAAATCCATCCTGAATCTTACATGCTGCTCAGTGGCGACCTCAATTTTGTGATTTTGTGGCATCAGCAAATTCAATTAGCTTCTTCTCCACATCTAGGTCATTGATATAGATTGGAAATAGCAGAGGTTGAAGTACTGACCTCAATGGGACTCTCAGACAGTAATTCCTGGCAGTTCAACATGCCTTCTTTCACAATAGCTGTTTTCTATTACCTAATTGGGTTTTATTCATTTTTATGAACTCTTTGGATGCCTGAACATGTCACATTTGAATGGCAATTTGTCAATTAAAACTCTGTGCTTTTCAAAATATTCCACGATTCTGCATCTCCAAATCTACAACCTAAAAACATTCTATCATCCAGTTACGGCATCCCAAGGTTGCCAGGAACAATATCCTTAAGCCACCAACGGCTGAATAAACGGGGATGTTTTCAAATTCCTCCCGAAAGTTAACAATGATAGAGTAGACGAATCCTTTGTGATATGAACAGTAGTTTAAACTAATTTTAAAGAGTTAAAGCTTTTTTAAAAAAAAATTTAAAAAGGTGTTCATGTGGTGTTGAAAGGACTACAAAGAAGGTTCCAGACAATACTCTCGGGGGACAGCATTCCACAGTCAGAATGTCACCAATATGACCGCTTACCACATCAAATGGGGGGCGCCTTTTGCGTGGTCGCACGCAGCCCCCCTGGATCCCAGTGCAGCTCCCGGTAGTTCGGGCTGGCTTCATCCTCCCCAGGCTGGATACCTGGAGGTCTCCGCCTACCTCAGCCAATCACCCAATCCTGCCTGGGGAGGCGTTGCCAGGGGATTGGCCAGGTAAGGGGAGGAACTGCCCTGCCCACACAACCGAAAATGAATCTTACCTGTGAAGTGTCAGTTAGTTCCAGAGTTTCTCCCATCCTCCCCTCCCTCAGTTAAGCCTTCTTTTGCAGATTAACCTCTTTTCCACAAGTACGCGAGCGCTGCTATGTCATGGTCAATGTTGAAGGGCTGGAAAAGAATTCTCCTGCATTGGCAGGTTTTGCCTTTCCCGTAGCAAAATGTCACAACTTTGGCGGTTTCAGGCCTTGGGCGGAATCCTTTAGTCTATCTTCCTAAATGGGGGGAGGGCGTGAAGTGGTGACCCGCATCCCCCTCGCAGCGGTGATCCCAGGGTTCCCCGTTAAAGGGGTCTTGAGGGGAGGCATTGGCCATACACTGAGAGGTTGTCATTGCTCTCCCCTCCGACAGCAGCAAAACGGGGGGCAGGCTCGCTGCTTGAACATATGTTCTCCAGAGCCAGCCCAGTCCCCACACATTCTGGATAACCCTGATGTCTCCCATATCCCCAGCTGGGGACTGGGAAGGATAAAGGCCCAATACCTGAGCCAAGGTCTCCCTACATCTGAAACCTAATAAAGTTGTGGCCAATTTTAATCCCATAGCATGTTGTCTTGAGTCATTATTCCACTTGGGGATTGCCTGGGGTTGTGGGGACTCCACCTGTCCACGCGAAAGTAGCCATCTGACATAACTCCAGTGCTTCAAAAAACAAAACAAAAAAACCACAACATACACACAAGGTGACAGTACAGTGGTGTCCCATTAAACTTTAATTAGTTTAATGTAAATGCCCAGTGCACTTCCTTCTTTAAAAGTCTCACCACGGCAGAGGATTTCGCGCAGCAGCTAAGAAGGGCAGGAGAGGCAGCATCTTCCCAAAAGGAGTCCTGGAGCATGCGGTTTGTAAATCAAAAAATAAGGTTTATTTACAAAACACCAAAAAACAACCCTGGCGACGAACCACACATCTCAGCAAAACACACACCCAAAAGGGAGAAGGGGGAGAACAAACAAACAGGGGGACTATTTATACAGACTCATGTTCCTGGAAGCCTAATGACCTCCAGCTGCTCAGTGATTAGAGCGTTTCTGCTACTCTTTTAACCCTTTGATAGCAACACCCCCTCTCGCTCGTAACACTGAGCTGTACCAACCTTAATACAAATTTAAACCTGAACAGAAACATTTATGAGATTGCGGACTCAAAGCTTTTGTAAAACCGTCTGCGAGATTTTCTTGGCTTGGACAATACTTTAGTTCAATTAAACCTTGTTTTACACTTTGGCATACATTTTGATAATGGATATCCAAGTGTTTTGTGTGCGCCTTGAATTGACCTGATTTAGCTAGTTTAATACAAGGTTGATTGTCTTCCCACACTCTGATAGGTAGGGAACATTCTCCAAACAATTCTTGTACCAGTTGCTTATAAAATTCCAGTTCTCTACATATATCTGATAACGCATTGAACTCAGATTCAGTTGAACTTAAAGCTATAAGTGATTGTTTTCTTGATCTCCAACCAATTAGTGCATTTCCAAATTTTATCGCCATTCCTGACACCGATTTTCTATCTGGTCCAGCATCTGCCCAACTGCTGTCGGCCCAACATTCAAGTTGTGTGCTGCCCTCTGCTGATAGTTTTAAGCGAAAGCTTTTGGTAGTTTGGAGATACCTTAAAACTCTTTTTACTCCTTGCCAAGCATGCATTGATGGTTTTTCAGCTTGTCTACACAGCATGTTGACAGCATATGTTATATCGGGCCGAGTCCACTGTGCAATGTGGAGTAGACTGCCTATCGCTGACTGGTAAACCCCGGGATTACAGAACTCTGCCTTTTGCTCAGTTTGAGCATCCTTTGTGTAACTTAACTCCATTGGGGTTTTAACACCAGCACAGTTGTTCATTTTAAACCTTTCCAGCAACTGCTGGATTTTAGCTTCTTGGCTAAGCCAATAGTTACCATTTTCATCTTGCTGAATTTTAACTCCTAGATAAACAGATACATTGCCTAGTGATTTTATCTGAAACCTTTCTCCAAGCTTTGTGGCAAATTGTTGTGCAAGTTTATCATCCTTTCCACTGTATAATAAATCGTCAACAAATATCAAAACTGCTTCTTGTTCACATCCCGAGCCTTTTAGATAAAGACACGCATCTGCTGCGCTCTTTCTGAACCCCATGCTCTCTAGAGCATCGTTTAAGCAGGAATTCCAATTACGGGCGGACTGTTTCAACCCATAAATGGATTTGTGTAGGCGCCAGACCTGGTTTGGCTTGTCTCCTTCAAAACCTGGTGGTGGTGTCATATAGACTTCCTCCTGTAAGTCTGCATTTAAATAAGCCACATTGACATCAAAATGAAACAGCTTATTTCCCTTCTTAGCTGAAGAGGCTAGAAGCATTCTTAATGACTCCGATCTTGAAGTAGGGGCATAGATTTGAGAATAGTGAACACCTTTGCGCTGCGAAAACCCTTTTGCAACTAGCCGGGCTTTATATTGCAACTCTTCAGTAGTTGTGGGCTTTAAACGATATACCCATCGACAACCTACAGCTTGTTGCCCTTTCGGAAGCTCTGTACTTGTAAACACACCGAGAGACTTCATTGAAGCCATCTCTTTTTCCATTGCTTCCTGCCACTTTACGGCTTCTGAGCTTGGAAGCTGTTGTACTTCCATATAGCTTTCTGGCTCACACTGTGCCATATTTACGTATACACTTGTCACCTTAAACCGCTCTGGCGGCTTGCCCTTCGTGGCGCGTTTTGACCTGCGCAATTGCTCCTCTTGTGCCCCCTCTGACCGTTGGCTGTCAGAATCTGTCTCAGACTTTATGTCTGGACGTGCCTCTAGGGATAAAGACCTCCGTTTAGATACCTCCCTTGGGCTTGGTGTTGCAGGTGACCTGCTTTGCTTTTGCTGTCTGCTAGGCCTACTGACTGGCGAAGTTGGAGCACTCCTAGATTCTGGCTTTTCTACCTTAGGAGAAGAACCTCGTGCCTGATCAGAATCTGCATCTGAACCGTGTGCACCATCCCCTTCTGGCTCATCACTCTCTGGACTTTCTTTCTCAGCATGAATGCCTAAATCATCTCTCAAAATGTCAGGGTTAGCGTGCAAGTGAGTCCATCCGGACTGCTCACAAAAATCAGCGCTCCTACTGAGGACCACTCTTGTAGTATCCCCACCTGGGTCCACAAACCTCCAAGATTTGGCATGTGGTTCGTACCCGCAAAAGATGAGTTTCCTAGCCCTTGGACTTCCCTTTTTCCTTAACGCTTTTGGGATAAGTACATAGGCTTGAGATCCAAACACCCGAAAGTAATTAACTTTGGGCTTCTTCCCATATAAAGCAAAATAAGGCGTAGTATCAATTACCGAATTATATACTCGGTTCAGAATATGAGTAGCCGCCTGCCAGGCTTCCGCCCAGTAACTTTGAGGAAGTTTAGCATCAAACAACATAGAGTTTGCCAACTCTTGCAGAACCCTATTTTTACGTTCGGCCACGCCTCCTTCTTGGGGGGAATAAGGTGTAGACAGACGATGCTTAATTCCCTTTTTCTTAAAGAAATTCTGCAACACAGACCCGGTAAATTCTGACCCTCTGTCTGTCTGAAAAGCAAGTACTCTAGTACCGAATTCAAGTTCTACCGCATGAACCCAATTTTTAACTGTTTCTGCAGTATCTGCTTTTGTTTTGAGAGGAAAAAACCATGTAACCTTTGTTTTGTCATCCGAGAGACACAGTGCATACTTTGAACCTCCCATGCTAGCAACAGGCATTGGGCCACACAGGTCCATATGCACAAGTTGGAATACTTTGTCAGATTTCCTATCTGAACTGGGATAGCTGCATCTATGAACCTTCGCACTTTTGCATGCAGTACAATCCAAATACTTAGTACATTTGTTCAATTTGCACCCTTCTGATAATTCAGGTTGCCTTTTAACATACTGAAAATTAATATGCCCTAAACGGCGGTGCCATAAATGAACACAAGAATTATGGGTAGGCGTGTTCACACAACCAGCATGAACCTGTTCAACTTCATCTGGACTTGTCTCAAAATAATATAACCCATTTCTGCTTTCCACCTGCAAAAGAGATACGTTATTCTTTGAAATAGTGCAAACCCCATTTTCAAACACAGTTTTAAACCCATTTCTATCAAGTTCTGACACAGACAAAATACACCCCTTCAGTCCCTTTAGCACGTAGGCATCAATTTCTGTTTGCAAACAATTTAAGAACACTGTGCCTACAGTCTCTAAGGAACGTTTAGTTGAATCTGCCATTGTCACAACTTTAGGGGTTTGCAAATGTCTGCAATTCTGCAAACGTACACTAGATGGCGCCACCAGGTGGTGAGATGCACCACTGTCGATCAACCAGCGTAGATTGCTGCCTTGGCCACGCCCTTGCATCAACGCCATTGCTGAAGCCATGTGCTGTGTGCTGTGGGAGTAGCCACGACCTCCTCCTCTTCTTCGACGTCCCCTGGAACTCCTTGTCTGGTAACTAGGGGTAACGGCCTTGGTCCTGTCTTGACCAGGTTCACGTGTGCAATTCCTGATTAGATGGGAAGGGGAACCACAGCGAAAACAGTGTCTAGCTGCAAAAGCATTTACTGTGTGCTCAAACTCAGCATCAACACTCTTAGGCACAGCATAACTCCCCTTTAAAGACAAACCTCTTTCTCTTTGCCTTTTATCCTGTTCATCCGCAAGCCGAGAAGAAATGTATTCAAGGGTTAATTCAGTTGAAGGCATAGCTTCCAAAGTTAGAGCTAGAGTCTCATAGCTTTTATCAAGAGAAGACAACAGTATGTATGACTGCTGCTCCATAGAGAAAGGAATGCCCAGCTGTCTTAGTTGATTAAAGGCAGACACCATTTTGGCAATATGTTCTTTCACACACGCTCCCGGTTGGAGACGTAAATCAAACAAACATCTTGTAGCATGGATCTTGGCCCCCGCAGTGTTTCTGGAATTTAACCGCTGCAGAACCGTCCAGACCTCATGCGTGTTCTTTAACTCAGAAACATAAGGCATTTGCTCTGGTCCCACTGCCAAAACTAGTAGACCTTGGGCTTTCCTGTCGCGTTTCTGTGAAGCTGCTGCTGCTGCTTTGGCTTCTGCAGACGCGTCTGCAGCTGCCTGTAAAGGCGGTGCTTCAGTACAGCTCCACAACTCTTTTGCTTGCAACCAAACCCTTACTCTAGCCTTCCAATCTTGCCAATTTTTCCCATTGAGTCGCGTAAACGGGACAGTAAAACTTTCCTGGGACTCTGCCATCCTCCCTGGGGCTTAGGAACGATACTCACACACCTGTAGACCGTCTCCCAGCTGCTGAGGTGGCTCCTTGAGGAATCAGACGTCTTCCAGCGAGTACAACCTGCGCAGTGCCTCTTTAAAACTTTTCTAGGCACGTTGCACGACTCAAGCTGCTTTGGAGGCTTTCGTTGTCGGCAACCGCTTCTGTCTTCACTCCAGTCCTTGCATAAATCACTCTGAACTGCTCTCCTTATCTCCTTCTTGACGTACAAACATCCATAACCTGTCCCATTAAACTTTAATTAGTTTAATGTAAATGCCCAGTGCACTTCCTTCTTTAAAAGTCTCACCACGGCAGAGGATTTCGCGCAGCAGCTAAGAAGGGCAGGAGAGGCAGCATCTTCCCAAAAGGAGTCCTGGAGCATGCGGTTTGTAAATCAAAAAATAAGGTTTATTTACAAAACACCAAAAAACAACCCTGGCGACGAACCACACATCTCAGCAAAACACACACCCAAAAGGGAGAAGGGGGAGAACAAACAAACAGGGGGACTATTTATACAGACTCATGTTCCTGGAAGCCTAATGACCTCCAGCTGCTCAGTGATTAGAGCGTTTCTGCTACTCTTTTAACCCTTTGATAGCAACAAGTGGAACCTCGGTTTTCAAGCGTCTCAGAAGCCGAACACCGAAAACCTGGAAGTAATTGCTTCCATTTTCAAATGTGCATTGGAAGTCAAACTGCTTCTGTTGCTTGTTTTTCTTTTTTCTTAATGAAGTTTGCCGATTGCCCATAGCTCCTCAATTTTCAAATGTTTCAGAAGTCAAACGGTCTTCCAGAATGGATTATGTTCGAAAATCAAGGTTCCACTATACTCATATTTTTATAAGAGAGCTGTGGTGCCAGCACAAAATGGCTGCTGTGGGCAGCAAATATAGAGGTGAAGGTACTATAACAACAATAAAAAAGTGTGCATCCCATGGTGGGATTATCTGGAGAATGGCTTCAAGATTATCTTTGTAAGTGGTAATTGTGGACCCACTCACAGTGACCCCTCCCAAGATAGCGATGCCTGAACTAAGGAAGGTGAACAAACTGGACAAGATAACATTCTGGGATTTTAAAATTGGACCCAACTTTATTGATTCCAGATGTAGGTAGGATTTGGCTTAGGCATTGGGTGTATATCCCTCTCAGCCTCCTGGTGGAGGGCTAAGGCGTGATAAGGCCGAGCCAAGGATCAATGTGTCATCTACTTGACACAGGTCTATACAGATGGCCCTCCCGGGCTGCTGAAAGCAGCTCTATGGCCCTTCAGCCCAATGCCTTGACTTTGAAATGAAGACTTCCATCTAGACCCTTCTAATGGGGTACCCCGTGAACACACCTCTTCTGTGGTTGGGGGGATGCACCACTTTACCCCCTGCCTGATGTTAGACTAGAGGATTCCACCAATGCCTTATCCACCAAACTTGTAACTATTGCTATGGGGAAGGCAAAACTTTCAAAGTGGGCCAGTCTATTTGCAGGCAAATCCCTTCCCTGCTCTGAATAAAGCAAGCATTATAGAACCACAGTAAACACCATGCCCAACAAAGAAAGAAAGGTTAGCATACAAAACTACAGTAAGACTAGGGGGGGGGCACAAAGGGTTGTTCTTCGGCTGACTGCGTTCCTGGGGTCAGGCACAGCTGGCTTTTATCACCTGGGGGCGAACTGGAGTGAAGCCTACTCTACTCTGGTTCACTCCCAAACTATGCTCACTTGACCTGGCTGGACTGGCCCAAATTCAAACATTGGCCAGCAGAAAAGTCCAGCCAAGGGGAATCCCCCAACTGCCAGCCTACTGCGCCGGGCTGCAATCACCACCCACCCTGGAACAGCCATTACTTTTGAATACACACTTGTAGGTCAGTTCATATTCTGCACTGCAATTGCTTATGCTTCCATATTTAGTCACCAAACAATTTCAGAATGCAAAACTGTAAGGTGTCCTATGCAAATACGAAACCTTTTCAATTTACAATTGGAAAGTTCAGCATATCCCAGATGGTTTCATAAGTATCAAGAAATTATTGGGTTATATGATAACATAGCAGGAAATGTTGGCGTTTGGAAGCAGTTATGTTAATATTTTGCTCCCCTTAATTATAATGCAGGGTGTTGGTGTACAGTTTTTCTTCTAATGTTGGCACTGGGAATTTTGGCAAATCACTATGAAAGAAAAGTAAAAAGCAAATGTTGAAAGACGTCACCTTGAGATGATAATATATACATGCTTTGCATAGCTCTGCGCTGGTTACATTAAAGGATGCATGTAATGTAACATCATCCTTAATTGAAAAGAAAGAGTAATAAAGGAGAGTTTTGTGTGCACATAATGGGCTGGATCCAAAGAGCCATGAACAGAAGGAAAATTGGGCTGTTCCACAGATGCTTGTCCAACAGCTTGTGAAAGCGCTCACACAGTGCACCAATATTGCAATTCTTATGCGTGGAGCTGCTTCTAAGAACACCTGTGTGCTTCCAAAGCCATTTTTTCCATGAAGCCTGGGGCTCAGCCAGCTAATTCTTTTGCATGTACTACTGAATTTCTGTGCACATTTGTCTAGGAATAAACTCAGTTGAATACAATGGTACTCAGGTTGCATGCACCCTATACATTTAAAGTACAACCCTTTTTCTGTTGATTCCTCTGGGTCAAAAATTAGAGTGTAAGCTCTTTGAGGCCGAGGTCTATTCTCTTACACTCTGCAATGCACCATGCACACCAATGACTTGCACACAGGGTTCTAAACATGCAATGAGCCACTTCAGTCAAGTAGTGTATAAATTTTACGAGGCTAAACAGGGAGATGCAGAACCATGTATGCCATTATGCTCCTAAAGGTGTCACTAGTTTAGCACAAAGCATGCAATTAAACACTATCCCAAATGTTCAAGTGTTTGTATTTTAAAATGTTTTATAAACTGCCTTTCCACTTTTTCAAGTGGACATTATATAACACGCACTAAAACAAAAAACAATCACAATAAAAACAGTTACACAATCTCAACAATTTAGTATTGTAGTAACAAAAGCTCACTGCTATGACTTAATTTAAGATATTTATGTCTGCCTTAACGTTTTACAGATTTTACTTCGGGGCTAAACTAGGGTTTTTTTTCCCCCTAGAGTGGTTTGCTCTTTGTTCCACAAGCCAAAATATACCCTGAAATAGTAGAGATTTTTTTAGTTGCCACAAATGAGGACATGTCCTCAAATGCAGGATGTTAAATATTACATAAACATGAGTATTGCCCCTCAGCTGCTCCTGCTACACAAAAGAAATGTGGGCAGGTCAACATCATGTCTAATGGAATGTACCACTTTTTACAATAAAATCCCCTAGAGGCCTTCATCCACTCTAAGAGTGAAGTAGGAAATGGGGGGGGGGGTTGGTTTTCTGGAATTGCAGGCCACAGGCTACTTATGGAATGGGTTGCTAACATCTGATTTTAAACAACTTGACTCATTGGCACAAATGAGCTGGCCAGGGGGCAGGTTTGGAGAGCAAAGCTTCCTGGGGTGGGAGGTTGTTCCGTCAAGAAGGTGAAGTTTAGTGGGCCATAGGATAGAGTCAGTTTAAAGGCAGGCTATGAAGTCCCAAGTCAACATTTGTGTGATTTGTTCAACACAGGCATAGTGAACCCCAAGGCCAGAATATTTACAGGCCACCCCAATTTAACTTCCTACTATCTGCCATCTACCTTTTCATCCTGTAGCTATAGCCATACTAACTTTGCCCAGTGAAGTATCATGAGTTAGATTTTACTGCAAAGCTGTGAACTAAAATAGATTCCATTCCAATACTTACAACATTTCTAAGTCAAAAACTAAGTAATTTGAAGAGAGTCAGCTTATGGGGCAGGCATGAAATCCCACAGATCAGGTCCTGATTTATATGATGGCCAGCAGACAAGGTGGAAGGGAGAGATTGCTGGTTTTTTTATTGCTCCCTCGTCCCCATAAAATCAAATATCTTGATTTTTAGTATCTTATGTAAGGAAGGAAAAGCTAGGACTGTTGCACATTATGGGTCATCTTAACTGTATAAGAAAGTCTTTCTTGCATTTTTGTTGCATTGCCCAGTCAAGGATTCCAAGTAGCTTTAATTAAAACTGTGTACAGAATGCAGTATTTATCTGACCTTTACTAAACATAATAAAAACATGTGTGGAAGGAGGGGTAAGACTTCATTGTGACTCCACTGGTTTGGCAGGACTGCAGGACATGCAAACAACTGCTGTTAGAACCACTGCTAATCTTTCTATGAATTGTACATTTCGTGTGTGTTATATAGTGAGTTATACAATCCTTTGCCACAATTGGCTAGGTAAACTACACACTCTGTAATTAGAGTGTTCCAAATATATTGCCCCCTCAAAGCACAGGGGATTGGACTGAAAACTCTGAACAGAGCTTGGCCAGAGATCCATTATATTCTCTTTAGTTCTATCTCGGACTGCTCTCTTTTGAGCAAAAGCCTTCATTTCAAACCCCAGCAGTCATTTTCTTTCACCATATGTGTCCATCCATTGCCAGTTGGTTGATGCTATCACTTGCTTCATTGTGCCTTCCAGCTTCTAAGAGCAAACTTCCAGTGCCTCTTTTTATCTCTTCTGCTTAAGAGGTTCAGAGAAACCATCCAAAAATGGATGGCACCAGAGGAAGGATAAAGTTTTCAACAACTGACCCTGCAGGCAAGCAGAACATGCTACTAGCTTTTCTGAGAGCATTCTGAACAGAAGGATCATCTGTCAGGGTTTAAAATGAGATTCTGAAAAGCCTCAAGGATTAGTTTTTTGGGGTTGGGTTGTTGTTGTTTTTACTGTTAATGTATTCAGTATGTAACATAGAAGTTTTGGCATAGTAATTAGATCTCTGGTTCACTTTGCCAACTATTATTTCTATAGCCAAAAAGAGTGTTCTAAAAAGTTTGTGTTTGCAGTAAATAATTGTGGAATAAGCTCTCTATGTGGATGGTGTCATTATGTAGTTTAGTTATAGGGTGGCATTTAATTTAGTTGTATCTGGGTGGAGTCAGCAGTTTCCCATGTTTGTTCCTATTTAAGTCAGACAATAGAGTTCTTCTGTAGCTTCCTGTTAAGTTGCCCGGTAAAGGACTCCAAGAATCTGGTGTGTCTTCTAAGCCTTCCAATACGCCACATTTGCAGAGGTGGTGGACTTAGCTCATGAACTCTTTTGCACTGTAGTTCAGTTTTGAGGCAGTGGCGGACTCACCTTTTTCAAGGTTTGCTTTGGGTTCCAAGAAATAGAAATTTAGGTATTCAGTTTCGCTAAAGTAGATTCCCATGGGAATGTGTGGTCAAAATTAGTGTTCTCACAGTGGCTAACCAGATGCCTATGGGAAGCTTGAAAGCAGAACCTAGCCAAGCCTAGATGGGTATTCCCTCCTCCCCAGATTGTCTTTCATGTATCCCAGTTCCTACCTGCTGTCTGTCATTGCAGTCCCACTGCACATTCCAGGGTCTAGCATCCAATTACACTGCCTTGATATCCTATTAACTCAGTTTAACTCTTTCTGAGCAGTTTGAGTTTCAGCTTTATCCTACTCCTTAGAATTTTGCCTGTACCAAGTCTTCACTGCGGTCCCAGCATGACAGCACTTATACCGACTACCATACATCTCTTAAAAATGTATCCTATTTTAACATCTTAAAGCAGAAACACTCAAATGCAGAAAATCTGCTCAGAAAATTGCACATACCTTTAGTTTACGTCAGTGATTTTGATTGAATTCTTAAACCAGGAGACACTCAGCAATGCCCCGTTGTTTGCCTTCAGTTCAGCAACAGATGCAAACTATCCAATTTGTGACAGCACTTGGCTTTAATACGAATCGTCAACCAAAAACTGGAGTGACCATTTTCAGCACTGAGAAACAAATTGCTGACTCAAAAAGTAAGTGGAAAGCACTATTCCACATGTCTTAATGTTTTACCTGCCCACAAAGCAGTACAAGATTTTCTATGGTTCCACTCGCTGCACAAGCATTTACAAACTACGGTTCCAATGAGCTGTAACCTCCTGTTTTTTAGAGATGATTTATCAAGTGATTTTGCTACTCTGGTTCTGGGCTGAGTTCTTCTAACTGAAGTGAATAGCTGAAATTCCCTAAACTGCACTCTTATTTTCTGCTTTTATAATGCTTAGTCTGTCAGAGGTAGCTAGTTATTAGGCATATTTTGCGGCTGCATGGTGGAGGGTAGGAAAGAACAATATATTCACTTCAGGTAAATAGGAGATCTTTCTCGGTGGTTAGAAAAATGATAGCATCTCTTCTATAACCCCCCAAATAGTTCAGATGGTTATGGAGAAATAAGAAATAAGAAGTCTGCTTACCCTGTTTGGGGTGTGGCAGTGCTGCAGGCCAGTCTCTGTGTCCCCTGTGCTCTCCAATGCGGCAACTGCACATGGGAAGCTTCCTGGCTGGTAGGAAACCCAAATGGTCATCCCCATTGGGCAGAAAGCAAATAGTAAAACTGCGAGCTGAATTGGCCAGTGGGTGGCAGCCTAAGAGGCAGACACTCACTGGGGGCCATCTCAACCGAGCCAACTGCCATCTCTTGGGTCCATTTCCAGAATATTTAAGGAGGCTTACCTCCTCCCTTCAATGCAGTTCCTCATTGCATCCCCTGCCCATCCTCTGTAATCAGTCAAATTGTGACCTTATTTGACGCAAGCCATGGTCTCTGCCTGGTTCTTAAATGTTAAAGTCGGGATGTGGGGGACATTGCAATGCCTGTGCACTCAAACAATATTAATGTCCAAGGTGCTCAGGACCCACATTAATAAGCCCAATCCATATTATATTGTATGAACCTCCTCACCACCTTTAGACATCGGGGGCATCTCTCCTTCACATTCTACTACCAGCTGAATTATGATATGTGGATAAGAAGATAAGAAGAGCCTACTGGATCAGGCCAATGGTCATCTAGTCCTGTAAAATCTCAGACATGCACATAGATGTCCATGCAAGCAAGTTCTGACTTATCATGTTGTTTTTCCATGGTGGTGATTACCACGGATGGGGCTTTCTTTGGGGAACATTTGTGGGGAGCAGAAGTGCTTCTTGCTTAGCCTTGACACCCAGGTAGGCAGGCAGGCTCGCTCTGCTTAGCTGCTTTGATCAAAAAACTCCAGAGGACCCACCACAGTTGACACCAGCATCCCTTTAGAAGCCACTGTCTTCATTGCTACCAATACCTATGCCCTGGCCTGAGTGTATGTACACTATACTGGGGCTTAGAGGCTTCCTGGGCATAAATATGGCAAGAAGTGGTAGCTGCAGTCCATTTCACCCAGAATTCTCAGCATTCAACTGAAGAAGCCCCCAGGAAGCTGGGACGGGGCTCCCTACTGGTGCCTGACACCCTCCCTCCATCACCTGGAAAGATTTCTTGAGGGGCTGTAGGTAGTACTTGATATTGTGGAGTTGCCTGGCACTGGCTATGTAGTCAGGCCACCCATTTGGATTGGTTCTTTCAAGATTTTGTGGCTCCTTAGCAACATTATGCATCTCCCTAGAACAGCTCACATTTTCCTATATAACAAAAACAGAAGCCTTTAACTAATAATAATGTAATGCGTTGGGAAGAGTTGTTTATGAGCTGGATATTGCAGAGGACTGAACACTGGCCACTTCTAGACGAGCATGTAATGTGTGCACAGGCACGCATTTACCTTTAAGCAAGAGGGTAGTAATCTCATTAACTATAATGAAATTGCTCATGTTTTCCTTTGCTGGAATAGGCTAACATATTTGTCACCTGTACAGCCAAGCCCTTGGAGCATAAATAAAGGCATAAAATGGCACAATCATTTATTAAGCTAGTAAGAATAAGGCTTCTTTTATTTATAAATCTGACAGTATTAGACTCTTGTGTATTTGGAGTTTTTGATTATTTTTTCCCCAGACATCATGCCAAGCGCAGATCCAACTTTAATGAGTTTGCATGCTGGGAAAGGATGTATTATTTTCAAGGCATCTTTCAAACTGGACTGCGGGGGCGGGCGGGGAGCATTTACTCGTTCTAGTCCTGAATGATTGTAGTTAGTAGCAACTAGAGCTATTTCTACTTGACTAATATATAAGCTCTTTTGGTTGTTTGTAAATGCACATGGGGAGTGGGCTAGGAGGCTGTGCCCCCCCCAACCTGCAAACATTCATTTGAATGCCTTAGCAAAACCCCTGGGGCACAAGGCCATGGAGGCTCTATTCAGTCCTTTATTGAACCCACATAAAGGGAAAGAAGATCCTGCTGACATGATCCCCACTCCAGGTGCATTCATTCAGCACACATCTTTAATGCCTGAAAAAGACTGAGCAAAAGTTTGGGAAGAAATGCCAGAAGCACCAGAAGTTGGGAAATATAGCTCAATCAAGCCCTTGAAAGTATTGGATCTATTGTCACACAACTCTGATTCAATAAACAATGGTTTGTTCTGAAGTGTACAACTCTTGGGCTCACGTGCTCCTCTTCCTGTGGCACAGCAAATTTCACTTCTGATTTCAAATAGCCACAATTTAGTGTTGTGTCTGAATCCTGAATTGTGGTACATCTTAACTGTGGTTTACAGAAACAAGCTATCTTTCATAAACCACACTGGGGAGTTGATTTGTATATGTAAAATTAGGAGTCAGGAGCCTATCACCTAGGGCCAGCAACCATTTCTTTGCTGAATTGCAGTCAGCCCACATGAAGAGATCATTGAAGGTGCAGCTCAGGCTGACTGACAAGTGACTTTTCTGGTTGTAAAAGGGATGGATCTGTGTGTGACATGCAGGTTGAGCCTTAGTGATAGAGCACCTACTGTATTTTGCATGTAGAAAATCTCTGTCTCATAGCTCCAATTAAAACAACCTGAAGAACAAGATAGAAACACAGTAGGGGGGGAAACACAAGATGTAGTCTTTCTACTTGTGAGTTTTCACTGAAAATGCAGTTGAGGATAGCAGTCTGTAAATTTTATAAGACCAGCAGTTGTGACTCAAGATACGTTCCTATATTGTCCTGCATTGCCGGGGAAGGGTTGTTGCATTAAACTATGTTATTCTTACCTGGTTGCTAATTTCTCTTTCTTTCTTTCTTTCTTTCTTTCTTTCTTTCTTTCTTTCTTTCTTTCTTTCTTTCTTTCTTCTTTCTCTCTCTCTTAAATGTATGGCTACTTAGATATATATGTGCCGTATTCTTTCATCATTCTGTTGGCATTTCCTATAGGAGATTCAGTACGTTGACCACACTAGGACTAACCATGGATTTCTCAATCAATGAACTAGTTGCTGAAATTATTCTGACAAAGCCATGGTCATATAAATCAAAGAGCCAGGAGCTGATTTCAGAAGTGTTCAGAAGCATCTTGACCTTGGTTCCTGTGTGCCACTAAGCAAAAGTGTTTCCATTAATACAGACATGCTCACACTTCCATATGATCGTTCTTAATACACCACCTATTCAGTGAATGATTTCAAAGCTTTAAAGAGTCCATGGGTAATTTCCTTCTCACTGGGATATGTATTGGAGATTAATGTTCATTAAATGCTGCATGTTTCACGCTATCGAGTCTGACCACTCTTCCCATTTATACCAGCATGCACAACAGCAGGAGAAAGTGGGAACTAGAGGTGGAAGGATGTGTTTTTGCTTCCTTTAGTCCATTTTCAGTGGGGTCCTAACTTCCCTCTCTAACCTAATCAGCTCGATGCATATCCATCAAGCTTCTGGCACCTTCAGACCTCCATATTTGGCAGAGATAGTTAGTTCCCTTGGCCTCTTAGATTCATCTCAAAGCTGCTGGTCAAACCCAACCATTATCCCTGTTATTAATCAATCATTTTGTTTTTCTGATTGTCAGCTTTTGTAACATGCTGGTCTATTGTTTGGTTGCTAATTCCTCCTGTTACAATTGTGATTTGCCATGTGCTACCACCTCCTCTTCATTCATTAGATGAATACATCTTCTTCCTGTACATGGGCAGATAAGGACAACCTATTTTCTTTCTGACCTTCTTCCTTTCTATGGACCAGGATGGATGGCTGGATGGCTGGATGCAAGGGAGTAGATTCAAATGTGATCCCCATACCTGTATTTTTAAGAGGTTAATTCCAGGAAGATCTCCATTCTGGATGAATACTATTTATTTCTGTGTGCTTTAAGATGCTGAGCAGCGACTGTGTGCTTTAAAATAAAATGCCATAATTTCATACAAGCAGACTAGAGGAGGCAAGAAGAGGCCTCTGTACCCTTGGTAACTGACCTCTTTCCTTGGCTTGAAAATTGACCCTTGTGATCACTGCAGCTTATCATAAAGAGAGAGAAAATATTGGCCCATACTCCATTAAAGGATGCATTGACTTCTACTCAGTCTATTATCTATATGGTGTATAATTCACTTTCTGAAGATTGCATCGGCAGCACTAGATGTCTGTAATTATCCTTCTTGTTCTTGTATTTCATTAAGCAGGCTGCCTAATAAGCCTGATGCGATAGCTGCAGTATATCACTTGGCCCATGGAATAATAGCTTTTGAGATAGACTTTGTCATACTTGAACCTTCCTCTAGCTATTGCAGCACAGCTTTTCAGTATGTTACAGTATGTGGAAGGGAAAGGAACAGAGAATGAAAAGGTGTTTGGGGTATGTTTTCTTTTTTTAAAAAAAAACCACATAACAGTGCAATCCTATGCATGTCTACCATAAATACACAAGCCCTGTAGAGTTCAATGGACTGGCTTCTGAGTAGACACAAGATACATTCTTAGGTGGATTGAGGCTCAAGTATGTAAGTGAGCTGCCACAGATTTTGCAAGAGTTGAGGGGGCAAGTAGTGGGATGGACAACCAAAATCACCTTATCCAGGTCCTCAAGCATCAATAACTGTAATTCCACAGAATCAAATAAGAAAGAGTGCTGGACACATCAGAGGCTATATTAAGAGCAGCATCAAGATTTTGTCCTCATGCCTTATAAACCTATCACAGCAGGGCTTTGATGGTACCACCGCACTAATAACTGGAGAAGCTGGTAACAACTTTTTAACCACATGGGCAGCTACCTGAGGAGGCAATGGAGGCAGCAATGTAGGCCTTTGTTTCTACTTTCATAGCCATATGATAGATGTCGTTGCTGCTGTTCCATCAGCTTCACATTGTACCACTTCTGCTCTACCTGTTGCCAGGCCTACTTCATTGCTCATGGCTCTGAGGAAAACCAAAGAGCTCTCCACAGGAATGGAGTGGGCACCATGTATCAACAACGCTCCTCGTGTCACTGTTTCAAAATAAAGTAAGAGTATTGACAGGCTCGTCAACTTTGGCTACTGGAAAAATCCCGGAGCGTTCAGGAAGCTATCAGGTTCCGCAGGGATGGACCATCCAAATTGGTCTTCTACCCCTACAGGGCAAGATAGGGGGACCACAAGTCCAAACTTTACCACATAGTGATCTGACTGTGACAAAGGGATCAGTTCCATCCCTCCAGTATCCAAACCACACCCCACTCACCTGGAAGTGAAGGGCAGTTCAAGTGAGTGCCCTGCCCTATGTGCTGATCTGCTGACAACTTGTGGCAGCACCATGGTTGACATGGAGGTCATGAAGTCCTAAACTAGAAGAGGCAGCTTCATCCTAAGCTTTTCTAATTCTCAGATTGGTTGGCTATCATAGACTAAAACGAGCACTTTCCAATAGTCTATAAAATTTTATGACATTTGTAAAATTTCCTTTTAGACCCTTTCCTTAGACCTATATACTGTTTTGGTTATGTGTTTCAGCTCTCCAGACCTCACTATGCTGTTTGCTGATAGATGCTCCAGTATCTCTTGACTACAGTTTTATTCCACAAACATTATCCTCTTCACTGCTCAGTTCTTGGCCTATTTGATTTATCAGGGGATTTTTGTCTCCATTAGTAGCTTTTACTTCAATCTGCATATTGTGCATATTGATTATTTTCCCCTCAAAAGTATTTTCCTTTTGCAGGCCCATGCATGCATGTGTTCAGGGAAATCTGCCGCCACAGAAGGAGGAACAGCCCTTCCTAACTGATCCAGCTTTAAGTTTTAAACCAAGGTTTAGAATTACCTAAAAGTAATTCCATATTTTCTCCTAAGGGTTGATGAGGTTTTAGCTCCACAGGGAATAAAAAATCGAGCCAGATCAGATGGCATCACCTATGCAATCAAATTGATCTGCAACACTATATGATTTCTTATTTGTTCTCTATCAATGATTCCAAACATACAATTCCTTGCTCAATGCCTGTTGCATCTATTCTTGTTACAGTTTCCTGCTTTGCACATTTTGAATTCAATGTTTAAGAATTATTAAAGCTTGTTCAGAAGTCGTTTCAACCAATATTAATGCTAGACTAGGGTAGCCATTGCCAGGAAAAGTGAAAAGGCAAAAATAATGTTACAGATTTGCGTAAATTTTGCATATTTACATGCATAACTACAGTTTAGAAATATCAGTAATTACCATAATTTAAAAAGAAATGTAGCTACAGAGGAGAAGCCTGTGACTAGGTGACATGTGTGCATTGATCTAGTACTAACTTTGGGTGGTCAATCTCTCTGTTCCTGTGCACTCTGTTCCTAGGGTTATCTTTAAACCAGACATGGACCAGACTGCCCTTCAGCTAGAGGACTGCTGTTGGGAAAGTAAGATGCATGGCCACCCTTTGAAAGCCCCAAGGTCTCTTCCTGGTATTATCAGAAACAGAAGGATAATCTGTGCCCCACCCTCACCCCCGGCACCACACACTTCTTTGAGCCCTTCCACAACACCAGCTGCACACACCAGGAATGCTGGCAAGTTGGAGTCAAAGATGCTCATTTGCAGTTTGTACCTGTTCGTTTTTCTTTCACTAAGCAAGGCAGGGTTCTTCTGTAGTTCCCCACTTCCTTTCTTTTCTTGTTGGTTGCTAGGTTTCTGGCTTTTCAACTCCTCCTCAGGTATAAATTGCCCGTAGCTGCTCCTGAATACCTGGCTTATCAGATACCACTAGTTAATTCTTGAGTGTCCCAATTTAATTGGAACATCCTGGATTTACAAAAGCTGCCCCGGCCTCTGAACTCAATCCAGGACTCTCCAATTTTCCTAGAACCCACTCCATGCCACGCTGCGTCTCCTGATGTGGCACAGGCTGGGGCGACCTTCCTGGAGCCGCCGTAGGCCTCATGGCACCCCCAGTGGTGGCAAGACCTATAAGAGACTTTCCAGGGCTGTTGCAGGCCTCACAATGTCTTTGGTCATGGCAAGGCCTGACAAGGCCTGGCATGGCCTTCCCGGGGGCCACTCTAGGCCTCACATCATTTGGAGATGCAGCGTCTCGTGAGCAGGAGGCTGAAGACAGCAAAGGTAAGAGAGGAAGGCAGGTGAAGAAGGGAGTCAGTAGCAGGAAGGGGGTGAGGGATGGTGCCCTGAATTTTTCTCACAAAATGTTGAAAGATATGTAATTTGAACACCAACATCTGTTTCTTAATCAAACTAGGCAGCTCCCTATTCTAGATTGTGGTTCTCTTGTTCTTCCTTCATATCACTTCCCATGTATGCAAACTGCCTTCCCTTAAAATGCTAGTCCCAATGATGAAATGGGATTTGTTTCATTCTGTATATGAATTGCTTCCTATGAAACACCTCAAAGTGATCTAACATTTAAGACATTTGAGATAATAAAACATATATACACTACAATTTCATATATTTTTCCTGAACTTCTTGGATAGTAGTGGCAAATTTGAGAAAAGGAGTACAGTGGTACCTCAGATAGACGCTTCAGGTTACAGACGCTTCAGCTTACAGACTCCACTAACCCGGAAATAGTACCTCGTGTTAAGAACTTTGCGTCAGGATGAGAACAGAAATCGCACGGCGACAGTGGGAGGCCCCATTAGCTAAAGTGGTGCTTCCAGTTTCAGGTTAAAAACAGACCTCCAGAATGAATTAAGTTCTTAACCCGAGGTACCACTGTATGGAGGCACAGGGACTTGGTAGTACTAGAGACTTCACTGCAGTTGGGAGATGATGGGGCCCAATTCCATTTGGGCCTGAGGTTAAGTGACCTAAAAGAAGAAAAAGGACCATAGTTCATTGCATGCAGAAGGTCCCAGGTTCAACCCCCCACATACACAGGTAGAACTGGGAAAGAATCTTGCCAGAAGTCCTGGAAAGCTGCTGCCAGTCAGCGTAAAGACTACTGCTCTAGATAGACCACTGGTCTGACTCAGTATAAGGCAGTTTCCTAATTTAGCTGGTTTGCATCCAGGTAACTTATCCTTCTACCTCCAAGGCTCAGAAGTTATTGGAATATGTGAGGCAGTAGTGGATATAAGTGCTGTTTGGGTTCAAGGGTCCAGCACCTCAGACCTTTCTAGATACAGGTACTATAATCAGGTCAAAAGGCTTTTATCACTATACATTTAATGAATCAAAGGTAGTATCTGTCCTCCATAAGTCATAAAGTATAACAGTACTCATAGGAAAATACAAGCATAAACATCCCCCAGCCGCTTATTACTCCAACATATGTTCCATTTTTCAGCTGCACAAAGAAGAAAAAAACAAAGAAAAACAATTTTTGACACATCTTTGTTTTTCCAGTAGAAAATCCAATTTACATTCATCAGAGTAAGATGATGGGCCTTTTAGGCTGTTTGATTTAGCAAATGGCACAGTTGAGAGCGAGACTTCAGATAGACTTGTGTTTGCGTGTTTGACTGTTTCAAAATAACACAGGTTATAGTATTGGAGCTCTCTGTTTTTCTGCGAATGCCTTCTACTGCATTGCACACTAATGAACAGCTGTCAGAGGGTTACGGGAAGTACTAAAATCCCAACAGTCAAGTTGAACTGATACAGTTCATTACCTACTGAATCATGTTCATACAGGTAACTTAACTCTTGCTACAGCAGTTTCAATGGACTGTGCATGGCTACATTGTATTACAGCTCTGGATCATAAAATTTTATAAAACTCTACATTAAAAATCTTGCCAACACAGACACTCCCCCCCCCTCTTGTGCAGATAGTCTTCTCTCCCTGCCTTTTGATCCTTAAAATATGCTAGCTATTGATTTCTTGGAATTAGCCACACACACACACACGGAAAGGCAGTGGCTCTCAAGTTGAATCTCAATCTCTGACTAACTCTGGCATATATTGTAATTTTCTGACCATCTGTGACCTAGACATTTATCAGCCTTATCTTTATTTTGGAAATTCTCCAATAGTCATACAGACAGATGGAGAGTATCGAAGTATGTGACATGCTGGTCTTGTAATATGCACAGAATGTGGGGTGGGGGAGCTTCTTACTAAGACTGCACTAAGAAAATGTAGTGAGCGATGAAAAATATGACACCTGTCTCACACAAGTTCCCTGTGTGAAGTGGTGCTTGTAGCTGTAGATTCATTGGGTCACATAATACCAGTATTCCACACCATCTCACTGCTTGTTCCTCAGTGGTCTCCCTTCCAGCTCCCATTTGTTCCCATTCTGCTCCTAACAATACCACCTGTACCCCATTCCACCTCTGAAAGACCACTGGCCCTGAAGGCTAGCATTTCCTTACCAGCTGCTGCCCATTCAGACCATCATTTTACACTTGCTTACAAGAAATCATTTGCCATTTTAATGCCCATTCATCCAGTTCAGAGAGGAGTTTAGGAGCTCCAAGCTCTTCTTGCTTTTAATTTCCTGGCTAACTGGGTATCATCAGCAAATGTGGCTACCTCAGTGTTCACATCTAACTCCAGATCATTTATAAACATGTTGAAAGCACCAGACCCAATTCACATCCATGGAGGACCCCACTTCTTATATCCAGCATGCAGTGGTTCTCAAGCTAAAAGCAACAGCTCCCATGGCAAGCAGAAAATAGCCAGCTCCCTTAATTCTGGTCCCTCACCCTGAGGTTTTAATCCTCCTGCAGCTCTTCAAAAGTATAAAACTCTAAAACACCACATCAAACCTTGACACATGCAAGCCACATTCTACTGATGTTTTTCTGTGTGTGGTGCCTTGGTCCATATATATTTGCACAAAACTGCAAGCTGCATACCGGTGAATATGTTGAAGGACCTTTGCATTGAAGATTCAAGTTCAGTACCCATAAAATATTATATTTGAATGCATTGTATTTAAAATGCTATGCAGAGAGGTTTGCATTCGGCAGGAGGTTTAACTCTACCTAAATGTGGCAAAGAAAAGGGTGAATGTTTCCATTAAGGTGACCTGATGACTCATCCCAGAACCCAAAGCAGAGATCTCTCTTATCAATGAGATGAAACCTGAGAACTCAGTATCTTAGTCAGTCTTCAAGCTCTGTGATCAATAACAAGCAAAGTGATTGAACTGTACTAAGGACTAAAAAGAAGATGGGATTGCATTGCTTCATTGTTCATTAGCAATATGTTACTTTGTATTTTGTAACATGTACTGTATTTTTTAACTGTTTTAAGACTGTTTCCAGTAAAGCTGGAATGAAACTCATTCTTGTGGTGAAAAGCAAATTTGTACTCCACACAAGGTCTAGATCAGGGATTCATCTTGTAGCAACTCTAAGCACTTTGCACACTGGTATATAACAGATGATTGGTACAAGGTTAGAGTGGTCCTGATGCTGGAATAAGTTTAAATGATTTGGTAGGGAAGTTTGAAAGGGTTGAGAAACACTTCTATAGATAAATTCCTACCAATAAAGAATCAAAATTCAGTTATAGTTGAATTGGGATAGCCTAGCAATGAAAGACTGAAAGCAAAATGCATATTTAGAGGCAAGCTTTATGTACATATATACACATAGAGCACTGCTGGAACTGTTCAACTATCAAAAATCAGATGCTACAAAAAAAATGTGTGTCATGTGCAAATTAGTCAGAATGGATGTCTCATGACTCAATGACGACTCAAGTACTGCCCACTCTACCAAACCAAATGCTGCCATGGTGCTGGTGCTAGTCTTATACTAAGATATCCAGAAAGGACAGGCAAAAAGAAAAAAGTAACAGAATGACACTAGCATTTTTTTCCATTGTCAACTAATGCTGTGTTCCTGGTTACCAACTTTCAGTGCCATAATCCATTATTAAAATTGAGGGAAATTAATCTCTTTAAACAGACCTAAGAATTCTGAGTTTGTGCATTAAATAAAAACCCCAAGATACTAATTTAACTGTTGTTTTCACCCAGGGCACTTTACCACTGCTGGTTTCTGTCAAGCATGTACATTCATTTCAACAGCTAGGAGAAGCGCAGAACATTCCCCTCCCCCCCCCCCAAGTTCCTGATTGCAAGCATTCTGGGTCTGATTGTTTGCAAAGGCTGTACGGATACACATCCAAAAATGTTGTGACAATGGCAACAGCTTTATTGGGGGGGGGGATGTTTCAACCACCACTTTGAGCTGTCAAAGCCCTATTTCAGCCTAGTCAATCTCTCCAGTGCCACAATATATCATGCTAGAGAAGGTTTGGACATTGGCATCACAACAGAACAATCATTACAGCTAAATTGTTCTTTTGGACCAAAGAGCCCACATTCTTTCTGCTGCTGAATTAACAGCTGAACTAAATGAGTTATTTCCATTCTAAAACATCCAGTCTACCAGTTTTGGGGGGGAGGGGAGAAATCAGATTTGTGGTACCGAAGACCTACTGGTATAGTATAAATATATTTATGTGTTCTAGTAATTATATTCATAGCATACCTGAGGGATTCTGGCTGTGCAAATAAATCTTATATTTCCTACACTGTGCAAATAAACATTCCATAGTAAAAATAAATTATATATCCCACTATGGGATCCATGTCTAATCTACTCCCTTCCCCATCAGGGATGAAACTACATTACTGGAGTCAAAGGTTACCAAGCTGGGTTTTGCCCTCAAAATGCTCTGGCTTCCATGTTCCCTTCCTCTCGTTCTTTGGCTCTCAAGCAAATGTTCAATAAAGTCAATCAAAAACAAAGAATCAGAACAATACTTCAAGCATGTGTTGATTTTAGATTCAGAATCCGAATGGGGTGGGGAGGGGGACTATTCGCCTAAACCTTTTTGTTTTTCAATGCCAATCATTTGTGCTACATCGTTTTCAAAGAGATAAATTTTCAGGGACTTGAAAGAGAGGAAAACGATTTTCCTTTGTATATGAAGGGTTTCTCTATATGTCACAGTCTTTTTTTAAAAAAACAAACCCGTGAAGAGAAGAGACAGGATTCTGCAGCTATACACACCTGTTTTGAGGTAAAAGCAGTTTCATGTGTTCCCAAACGGCCATAGAAACTCAAGACTAAAAATACTTTCGAGTTCAAATATGCAAATGCAAGTCTGAGAACAGAGCTACTGGGACTTTGCTTGTGCATAGCTTGCAGCTTGCCTTAAATGCAGTCTTATTGAGGATACGTGCTTGATAGATGGGATGGTTGGAAGGACCTTGAATTAGTGTGCTAAAAACTAGTGCACTAAAAGTGCTGAGCTGCACAAAAAAAGAGAAGACACAGATAACTAGATTGTCCAGCAAAAGCAGGCCACACTGCTGGCAATCCCAAGTAATTGTAAAGTTATTTTCCTAGACTATTAGGGAACGTCCAAATCCTTGTTCCCCTCATCAAGGGCCTATTCTCACCTGGCAACGAGAAAACACAAGTTGTTTGTATTATGCCCCTTTTTTTATTTCTTTTCATGGGTACTCACATGTTGAAAATATTGAAGTGAGAACTTCTGAACGTGCCCTGAAAATGTAAGGTCCTCAGTGCATACAGAAGAGGAATTTTTTTAATGGTGTGATTACTACACTACAGCACCCTAAACTGACTATAGAAGGGTGAAACAGTTACTCCAATAGTCATGTCCCATTATGTAATGACACTGTTCATTACATAAAACTGGCTGAGGTTATCCTCATGTTAGATCGGGCTGGCACGCAGTACTGATGTGCAAATTGATAGCTGTAGGAAATGTTTAAAGTAATGTGTGACGTGTCTATGGTTTTTAAAGAATCCAATTAAAAACATTAATTGTACTGCTGTGTTTCACCCTGGTCATGGGAAGAGATTATGTGTTGCAAACGACAAGATTACAACATAGGAGGAGAGCTTATTGTGGTCAGGTGTTGCAAGACATTTTGCTGCCTGAACATATGACGCATGCCCATACCTTCCCCAAGTCAAACTGCAGACCCTCCAAGTGCCCTATTTTCCAAGGATGTCCATGATTTAGAGAAGCCCTCCTGATTTCTGATTTCATCCCAGAATGTCCCACTTTTCCCTATTTTTATTGGAGAAATGTTAGAGTTATCTGACCCCTGAGCTGTCTGAAGGCAATCCTGTATAGGGAAGTTGTTTTTAATATTTAATTGTTTATATTTTTATATGAATTGGAAGCCACCCAGAGTGGCTGGGCAGCCCAGTAAGATGTGTAGGGTATAAATAGTATAATTATCATTCTGGAATCGGTTGTCTCTATTTTCACCAGAGAAATGTTGGATGGAAGAAAGTGCATAGGCTCAAGTCTGGCCAAGTTGTTTTGACACCAGACATAGAAAATACGTGTCATTTAAATAAGCTAAGCATTTGCTGTCTGTACATGAGATCCAAAATCAGCTGCCTGACATAGTTGCCTCACTCTACCTAATGGTAGGACTTCTAGCTAACTTAAGATTTTAAGAGTGTCAGTCTTATGGAAGAGATTCCAGCACACCTTATGTTGAGATGAATGATGGTTAGAATGCAACAAAAACCATAGAGAGGGAGAACTTGGGAGTGCAAAATGAACCATACAACCTTCTATTGTGTTGTATCCATATAAGCCATCCAGGACTCTGTGTTCATAATCTGAGGCCCTTCTTTGTGTGCCTTCTGCATGAGAGGTCCGGAGGGTGGCAACATAAGAACAGGCCTTCTCTGTAATGGCCCCCTGTTTGTGGAATGCTCTTCCTAGGGAAGTTTGCCTGGCACCTTCAATATATATTTTTAGATGCCAGGTGAAAATGTTCCTCTTCAACCAAGTCTTTGGCCAATTAATATTCTACAGCCTTTTAAATGTGTCTGTGGGAAGGGGTGGGGTATTGTTTTGCTGCTTTGTTTTAAGTATTTACTTGTTTCTATCCTGCATTTTAGGGATGGGGGGCCCTGTGGGTTAAACCACTGAGCCTAGGACCTGCTGATCAGAAGGTCGGTGGTTCGAATCCCTGCAACGGGGTGAGCTCCCATTGCTCGGTCCCAGCTCCTGCCAACCTAGCAGTTTGAAAGCACGTCAAAGTGCAAGTAGATAAATAGGTACTGCTCCGGCGGGAAGGTAAACGGTGTTTCCGTGCACTGCTCTGGTTCGCCAGAAATGGCTTAGTCATGCTGGCCACATGACCCAGAAGCTGTACGCCGGCTCTCTCGGCCAGTAAAGCGAGATGAGCGCCGCAACCCCAGAGTCGGCCATGACTGGACCTAATGGTCAGGGGTCCCTTTACCCTTATCCTGCATTTTATTCTGTGAGCTGCCCTGAGATCTTATGATGAAGGGCAGTGCATAAGTCTAAAATAAATGGATAAATAAATAGATAAATAAATTATACTTGGAGTAGAACCATTGAATTTAGTGAACCTATATTAGCTCTGTATATTGACTTCAATGGGTCTGTTTACGGTAGGAAAGGTACCATGTACAACCTTCAATTTTAAATAATTCAAAAAGTTTGCTATCTTTTGAGTTACACATTTAAACCAGGTGTGTTGTTACATATATTCCACACCTCTTCAATTTTAGCTGAAAAGCCTATTTCAGACCTACAATTTTCAAAGGGAAAATGTATTTTAGTGCTATTGCCTTAAGGCCTTTACATGCAGCTGTCAAGGTGGCACAGAAATGTTTTAATCAAACCAAATCTGACTTTCCTCAGCTGGGCACAGTCCAAACAAAATACCAATTAGTAACTAAATATAGAAAAGGCTTTGCAGAATTTAGATTTCTTAATGTGCTCAAATTAACTTTATTCATTCATCCTACTCTCTCTGATAAGAATAGTTCAGAAGTCAGAACAATGCTTTGACTACAGCAAGCTGTTTTCTGGGTCTCAGGTGCTCACAAACACGGCCCAAACTTTGCAGTCAATAGTTTAACCTTACAAATGCCAGCTTCCTTACTTTCCTTTAAAGTTCAGCTCCTCCAGAATTTAGCAAATAATGCTTTTCCTACTGACAGAATCTCATTCTAAATGCAAGCCAGTGATATTTGGACTGCTTTTTTTTAATGCCTCTATAAACGTTATAATGCCTTGTTAGTAATTTTTCATTAGCTGGAATAACTATTACCTGTATAGCTATATTTCATATTGTATCACAATTTAAGTATTTCTCTCTCTCTTTAATTTTAATTTCTCTTTTCTTCCTTTCCTTTCATTTTATTTTCTCACTGAAATTGTTAATAAAATATAAGTATCTTTTTTTAATAAAAAAAAGCCAGTTTGTGGCTAGAAACTTTCATTAATTATTTCTTTATATCATCTGTCTACTGCCCAGTTAGCAATATCCTAACTGCAGTACAAAACTACCTAGTTAGCTGAAAGCTGGCAACAACAGCAAAGCTAACTTAACACACCAAAGATATAATAATAATAGTAATAGTAATAATAACAACAACAATTTATTATTTATACCCCACCCATCTGGCTGGGTTTCCCTAGCCACTCTGGGCGGCTTCCAACAGGAGATTAAACCATCTGTGATTTCTAATGCATGACAGCATAAACCTAACTGTGTCTACTCAGAAGTAAATCCTATGAAATTAAATGGGACCTACACTCAGGTGAGAGGGTTTAGAACTGGAAAAGGCTTTCTCAGTGGCTGCTCCCAGATTGTGGAAACTCCTTTCCATGGGATTCTAGGCTGGCCCCTCTCTGATTTCTTGTTATTGTCAAATACCTTTTTTGTTGGCTCAGTCAGTAGAGCATCAGACTCTTAATCTCAGGGTCACGGGATCAAGTCCCACATTGGGCAGCAGATTCCAGCATTGCAGGAGGTTGGACTAGATGACCCTTGCAGTCCCTTCCAACTCTATGATGTTATGATACTTTTTCCAACAGGAACAAACTTGACCACTAATTGTCTGTTGTGACAGGGTTTTCTGAGGGTGAATGTGGTACTTTTGTGTTTGTGTGCGCGCGTGTGTGCTTAAAATGGTTTTGATTGTTTTCAGTGCTGCTCTTTAATAGGGTTACTTTTTATATATTTATATTTAAACATTTATTGTGTGGCTTAAATTGCATCTGTTTTAGCTTGTTCTGTGAGCCACCTTAAGAGAAAGATGTGATATAAATAAAATAAAACAAACAAACAAGCAGTCACCCATTAACTAATGTTCTCAGGGTAACAACAACAACAATATGTAACTCTAAAAAGCAGTATTGAAACAGTCGGCATAAAACAGGGAGAAAAGTAATATGCCATCTGAATATCATCACAGACCCATAAACATTCCAGAGTGAGGCAGGGGCAAAATGATGAGATTTCAAAGACTTTTTCATGTTGCCTAGCTAGCCTTAGGTTTTACTTGTGTTTGAAGCCATGACTGTTAGGACAAGTATTACACACTGCATTTGGATCTGTTGGCATCTTCAGTTATTTTCTCATCCTCCATATGCTCCAATTTTTGGAGTAGACTGGAAATGTATACAGTCTTGGCAGTGGCGGTGGAGGTGGGGACAAGACCTAAACCTGGCACAGATTTGCCTCACAGGGATATTTATTTGGGTGTCAGTTGTTCTTCATTGCTTTGATGGCATACCTTCCTAAGGGGTAAGTGAAAACTCTGTGCAATGTTGCATAAAGCTCTGTGATGGTGATTTCCCCCTGCCTGCCCCCAGATGGTGGAAAAATCTTGTTTACACATAGGTTAAAATCTTATTATTGCTACCTTCATCTATGAGTTGACCTTAAAATCTTTTTGTTCTACTACATACCTTCTGTTTGCTGAGGTGTGTGTTTTTTAAAATATATCACAAGATGAAATCTTGGAGAGAGGTTGCCTGAGTGTGTCAAAGGGTGTGCGTATGAAAGAGAGAGAGAGAACCAAAAGCATATTGTTTGCTTTTATATCAGAGCACAGCACAGCTCTTGGGGAATATCCTCCACTTTCTTTTTAACACAAAATTCCATTTGTCTGGCATCTGTTTTTACTATTCTGCATATGTTTCATTTCTAAAATAAAATATGTGTAGCTAAAGTGTACCCTACTGAAAGCAACTTACAGGCACACTCTGTGGGCGAGAGGGGCAGTGAAAGAAAATAGGAGTGATGTTTTCCTTAGTGGAAATAGACTGGTGGGGAAAACATCACACAATGCTTAACATTATGCCCTGGTCAGACCACACCTAAAGTATTGTGTCCATAATGAAAGAAGGGCATTGACAAATTAGAACGTGTGCAAAGGAGGGTGACCAAGATGATCAAGGGTCTGGAAACCAAGCCTTATGAGGAATGGTTGAGGGTACTGGATGTGATGGCCTGGGATTCGGACTCGGATGCTGAACCTGAGGGATCCCAGGCTGCACAGGAGTCCCCGCCTCCAGAACCAGCTGAGCCGGGGCTGGGGCAGGAGCCTGAAGTGTCTTCACCTGTGCTCGATCCCCAGGTGCAGCTGAGTCTGCTCTGGTTCCTGAGGTGATGGAGGACCCATTGCCTGCAGATGCTCCACTCTCAGCCCCGTCAGAGGAAGCTGAAATGCCTCTGGGTCCGGTAACCCTCCAATCTCTCCTGAGCTACAGAGGCTCAGGGCACAGATGCGGAGGGAACTAAGTTCCCGCAGGAGGAGTGCTCGCCTCCAGGCCAGGAGAGGCGAGTCACCAGAGGATCGGGACCGCCCTATGCCTCAGGGCAGATAAAAGCCAGCCAGCCCCAGTCCCAAGTTGCGGGAGCAACATTATTGGTTGCTAGTTCCTGCCTGAACCCTGTCCTGCTTACCTGCCTGAGTGCCTGACTTCACCTGACTCCCTGCCCTGCACCCAGCTTCAGCTACTATGGACTGCTTTCACATTGCACCTTTGACCACAGACCAGACTTGGACATTGCCTCTTGAGTAACCCACGGGAGCAGCACACTGGGTATGTTTAGCCTGGAAAACAGGAGACTGAAATATGATAGTCATTTATAAACATTTAAAGGGTTGTCAAATGGAAGATGGAGTAAACTTGTTTCTCCTGTTCCAGGGGGCATGACCTGAACCAATGGATTCAAGTTACAAGAACAGAGAGTCTGACTCAACACCAAGAAGAACTATCTGGTGGTAAGAGCAGTTCAGCAGTGGAAGAGACTCCCCAGAAGGTGGTAGACTCTCCTTCACCAGAGGTTTTTAAGCAGAGACTGGATGGTCATCTGTCATGGATACTTTAAGTTGAGAGCCCTGCATTTCAGGGGGTTGGACTAGATGACCCTCAGGCTCCCTTCCAAGTCTACAATTTTATGATTCTATGCATCCTTCATCACATGGGACCAGGTACCTTCTGGGACCCCATGTCTCCTAAGCAGCTGCCATGATAGACATAAGTCAGGGGGAGCTGCAGTGGTCACAAAAAGCTCTTCTACACTTTATTCTCTGTGCTTGTGTTCACCTTTGAATGCTGCTCCAACCTGAGCGCAGTTGCAGAAGGAGGTGATTGTGCCCCGGTTCCTGCATGGTGGGAAAGGGCGATGGGAGAAGAAGGCAGTGCAGCTCTGCAAGCTTAGAAGGCTGCTTGCATTTCAAAGGAATCACTCCAACTTATAAAGCTTTCTGCTGTGAAGCAAACAACTGCTTTCTTTTAAATTTAGCTTTTTCCTCTGTGAGTCAAAGAAGAAGCCTCTAGGTGCTAGAGACACCTTTCAACACCATCCTGGCATGAAAAAATTGAAAAAGAGAGCTTTCCCACAGCACTTTATCTCCATACCAGGGAATGCTTCCCTTGTAAATTTCTGAATGCCAGGTTCATCGTGTACAAGTACCGTACATGGGAGCAGATCTAGTGACGAAGATGAAAAGCAAAGGAACTGTACAGGCAAATGTTTGCCTTGGATTGAGTCCTGCATTATTATTTTTTAGATCAGAGTTATATCAGACTTCAAAACATGGGAAATTTTGATCTACTAACTGAAAAGGTTCAGAAACATGTTTTTGGAGTTTCAAATTTCTACTGTTATGATTTACAGTATGGTAAGGTTAAACCACAGAGCCTAGGGCTTGCCGATCAGAAGGTTGGCGGTTTGAATCCCCGCAACTGGGTGAACTCCCATTGATCAGTCCCTGCTCCTGCCAACCTAGCAGTTCAAAAGCACACAGTGCAAGTAGATAAATAGGTACTGCTCCGGCGGGAAGGTAAATGGTGTTTCTGTGCACTGCTCTGGTTCGCCAGAAGCGGCTTAGTCATGCTGGCCACATGACCCGGAAGCTGTACGCCAGCTTCCTCAGCCAATAAAGCGAGATGAACACCGCAACCCCAGAGTCATCCGCGACTGGACCTAATAGTCAGGGGTCCCTTTACCTTTACTTTTAAGGTACATTAAACAAGTAGGGATCAGATGATGCACATTTGTTAAAACAAAACACAAGATAATTTGTAAAATGGTCCACAATATATAAAAATGAATTTTTAAAGGCTAAGATCTGATCACCATTTTCTGTTTGCACATTCAAACCTGTTATATTAGCTATTTGAATGTACAGGATGTGTGTGGGTGTGTTTAAGTAAGATATTAATAACTGTGAACACAAAACTATCAGCCCCTGCCAGTCAGTTAACAGATGAAAGATTCCATCTAGATTCATGATTTTTTTAGTGGGCATGACTCATTGATTACATGGCCTGGTGAGTCTCTTGATTTCAGGGAGGATTAAAGATGTTTTAAGAAGATAAACCCATCAAGAAAGTTTGCTGCAAATTGTTCCTCCATGCCCAGTGCAAGCCATATAGCTGTTAAAAATTCTCAGATTGCAGTGCATCCAATCTGCCCTTGGATATCCAAGATTAAATTGCAAACAAGTATATTTTAAGAGTATGTGCTGTTATCTTGTGGCACTTTCCACTTGTTACTCTGAGTACACGGAAGGAAGCAGATGTATTCGGCACTACTCTACAACTGTTGGCAGCCCACTTGCTTTTATTGCATTATTTGGTTTTAGTTGTGTAAGTCACCTTATCTATGCCCTTTTAGGATGGGAAAAGACATAGATGTTCTAATGTTCCAATGAACGGTCTTTGCCTAGAATCCACAAACCCTTCATTTCTAGGGTTCCTTATTTATTTATTTATTAAAATGTTTATAGCTCTCCATCAAGAGATATCAAGGCAGCAAAAAATAAATTCCATAAAACATACCAGTTTCTTCATTTGTTTATTTTTTGTAAAACCGGTATTTACATCTGTTTCACAGTTGGCATCTCAAAGCTTGATGTGCAGGGTGCCATCACAGAAAGGCTCATTCAAGGGTCACCACTTAAGTTACTGTATTTTTTGCTCTGTAGGACACACCGGACCATAGGACGCACCGGACCATAGGAGGGGGAGAACAGGGGGAAAAAATCTCCCCCTCTCTGCTCAGTGTCCCTTCAGCGAAGCGGCAGGAGTCCCTTCCATTTCTCCTCCCACTTCGCTGAAGGGGCGCTGCACAGAGAGGGAAAACTGTGCAGCGCCTCTCCAGCGAAGCGAAGCCTGGAGAGCAAGAGGGATTGGTGTGCACTGATCCCTCTTGCTCTCCATGCTTCAAGTGGCTATCTGCAAGCCTTTGGAGCGCAGCGGGAACACCTGCTGTGCTCCGAAGGCTTGCAGATAGCTGCCTGAAGCCTCCAGAGCACAGCGGCTTCAGTGAAAGCAACGCGAAGCCTCCGGAGCACGGGGGGAGCTCTCCCTCTGCGCTTCGGAGGCTTCGCGTTGCTATCGCTGAAGCCAAGGAGCATTCACTCCATAAGACGCACACACATTTCCCCTTAATTTTTGAAAAGGGAAAAGTGTGTCTTAGAGAGCGAAAAATATGGTATTTCCAGTAGAGGAAGACTAAGCAAGGTCCCTTCTTTCGGTTATGTGAACAGAGCCCCCCCCCCCACACACACACGTATGCACTTCTATGCATGTGCAATCTTGGGACTTGTTAAACTGAAAGTGTGAAGACCAGGATCTAGAAATCCAAAGTAATGTGAAAAGTTATTAGGTCTTTCCCAAGAAATAAACAACAGCCAAGGTTGCCAGGAGTTCAGAGAGAGCGCACTGATCCATTTCAGGGTCTCTTAACTGTGGTTTTGGATGCTAAACTGTCAGCTCCTTCTAACATTCTGCCATCCCAACTGTTATTCTGAGACAACAATACCCCACAACCTCCCATGATAGTTAAAGAAAGATTTATACCAGTGCCCATAATGTAGTGACTACATAAATTCTGCAATGGCTATTCTCTCCAAAGTGTTTTATTTGGGTTGAACTGGAGAATATTGCAACTTACTTACCTCTTCTTCTCTAAAGAAACAAAAGGCGGCTGCTCTATAAATCTCTGCCTTTGGTGGTGTACAGCCTTTGGTGTACATATTTAGGGGGATCATTTCCTGAAAGGTTTCGCAGAGAAGAAATGAACGCTCGTCCTTGAAAAGTGAGAGCAAGTTACTATATTTTCCCCTCTTGAGTACCTCATAATGTGAGCAGTGAAATGCCAAGAATAATGTAAACTGTATAGTAAAACACCATGAAATACAGTACCTGGAAATATCTCCACTTAATAGGTGTTGTGCCATTAGCAGTGGATTTTATGGAAGTCAGGAGATGTAAATCTGCCACATAGACAAGGATTTACAGTAATATCCGCTCCGGTGGATGATTTCCATCACATTCAGCACTGCTATGCAACCTGTGTGTTTTCCAGAGGCTCTTTAGGCATGAAGGCCCCTTCATATTAATAAAAAGTTGGCATTTTGACCTTCATGTATTCTACACTGGTGATCTAAGGTCTCCATTGTTGGCTCCATTAGCTCAAAGACAGATTTTAACTTTGAATTCTCACCAAAGCAGGAGGGCACAAACTTTGGGCATGTCAATGTTGTATCTGTTTATTTGAAATAAAGTCTGGAAGCTGCACCTACAGACCAGACAACAAGTTTTCTTAAGGAGTAAAATTTCAGTGGTTGAATAGAACAGGCTGGAGCTGCTTCAAAGGGAAGCACTTTGATTGGAGGAGAAGGCACACTCCTACTGCCCATCAGCTGATGAGTGGTTTGCAGTGCACCTTCCTCCATCAAAGGCACAATTGGGAGCCCAGTTCAATTTCCCAATTGTTCCTTTGAATCCCTGCCCTTAGCTGCCACACACCTGACATCATGATGGATGTGGTTTCCCTGAAATGGCCTTGTGGGCCAAATGGGAAGGTCTGGTGGGTCATCCTTTGGCACTGGATAATGGTTTATTATTCAACCTATTTCACTCCTTTTAGAAAGGAGAAGCATAATAAGTTGTAGCGGACTAAGAAATATTTTGCCCAATAACAGAATTATTTCTCTTTGTAATAAAACGTAACAAGTGACTATTAGTTTTCCTTGTCTATCATGCTTATGTGAAATTAATTTAGCAATAACTACAGTTTCCTCCTATTTTCCTTGAAAAATCTCCTTTTTATGCTCTTTTTAAAAACATGTTATTTCAAACATTTTAGTCTTCCTTTAGTCATGTTTGAAACAGTGCAGCAGATTTCTTCTTAACTGTCACTTTCTGGTGCAAATTAGTAGGTTAACAATGGATCTAGATATATAATTAGGGCTGTAATTGTTTGAACACTTACCTAGGAATATACTCCGATGAACACAGTTCATGTTACTTCTGAATCAATCAGCATAGCATTGTATTATTAAATACAAATATTATCTTCACTGGATTTATAAGCATTCTCCAGAAATTTGCTTACTATGGAATACTTCCACTACATCTGAAATAATCCCTCTTTGCTGCTCCAGAATTCCAGCAATACCTTGTGTTTGCTGTTTTGCCCATAACCACAGCAAATAGCATCCTGTGCTTTGGGAAATTTTGCTTCTAGCTAGAGTCCTACTGGCTCTGAGACAATGTATTTCTCTTGACATTCTTAATAATATTTAGGGTTTACAGAGCACACACTGAAGATGCTCAAAGTGCTTCACACACATCATTTTGTTAATTCTCACAACAGCCTTGGAAGCAGCATTTTCAGTGACATGTTGCCAAAGTAGAGTTGACACTACCTAATAGTGTCTTGTTTAAGGTCAACTAACTAGCTAGTGGCTGATGTAAGCTTTGAATCAGGGCTTTGTTTTCCAGCTCACACTGTTAACCACTATGCTACACCAGCTTGCAGCTGCTGATTCTTTTTTCTAGTGCTAGCTTTTCTCACTTTCTTCTAAATGCATTTGTGTATTATGAGCCATCAAGGATAGGGCAGACTGCATATTAAATCAAGGAAAAAGGCTAAAGCATTATGGGGATTCTCCAATGGTGACCATCCTCTAGCTGCTGGAATCTAGCAGAACATGCATGCACACACACATCAATGCACCCTACAGAGTAGATTTGGAGGGTCTCCGAGGAATGCAGAGAGAGGAAAATGGGGAGAAATGCTATCCCATGAGTGGAAATTCATTTGTGTAGGGTTGGATATCATCCTTTTTTCTGGAGTGCTGTTGGGGCATTTAAAACAGAGGGCACAGGAGCCAACTCCTAGTGGCTGAGGGGGATTTGCCCCTCCATTAAAATATTTGAGGGGGCCAGGGGGCCCAAAGTTGATGAACAGTGCCATTCAAATGTTGTGTGTGCATTGTGCTATGTGATTGATTATGTGGGGTGTGGGGTTACTTGCCCCCCAATATTTTATTAAAATTGGCACCCCTGACAGATGGAATGGGATTGCTTGTTTATCATGGGCTAAAGCATTAACTTGCTTAACTCTGGTAACAGGAGAGAACTATTGCCCTCACGTTCCACTTATGGGTTTCCCAGAGGCATGGATGGTCCCATGTGTGGAGCATACTGAGCTAGATATGCCTTTGGTCTGATCTATCTGTCGGCATCCAGGGATCGAAAGGCCAACTGGCTCGGCCCCAGCTGGATCGTCTCCCTCTCAGCCTTCATGCTGCAGGATTCATCGACTCCTGGCTCCCAAGTAAATCAGCGACTCAACCCTGCTGACTTGAGCACACTATACGTAGCAGAGTAAACTGCACAACAGAAGAGGCTTGAGGCTGTGGATACATAAGAGACTCCAAACAAAAAGCAATACACAGAGTGGAAGTTCCGCTCACGGGACCCAACAATCTGTGCTGGAATGTAAACAGGCATGTGACATGCAACAATCCCATGTCTGCAACAAAAGGTGGAATAGAATCTCCAACACTATCAGGGTCTTTCTTATACTTCAACATGAGTTCAAAGAACATTGCTTGGATTTTTAAAAAATGCTATGCTGATATTTAAATATATCTTAATGCATTAGGTGCATGTAAAGGTTGCCATTCTGTTAAGGATATTAGCTTACTGGAATACCCCCTTTCCCTTCTAGGAATTTACTTTTGAGATTACATCCTCTGAAGACACTCATTACAAAGTAAACACAAACTAGCCTGAGGGACATTGCATTGATTTATTGTGATGTAGTACAAGCTATTGGAAAATGACAGTCACACAAATGATGCATCACATTTTGGGAACCACAGTTTCACGGTGTGATTCCTAGCTGTGTCTTGAAGGGCTTCAGTTGTAATGAGTTTCATCTTCACACACAATACAAGTGACCATCCACATGGTTTCCCCACAGGAAACACACCTGCACATGCACCAGGGGATGGAAGAAATGGTCGTTGAGCTTTGATCAAACAAAAAGCATAGAATGAAGTATTTTGTACACTCCAGTGTAAGTGAACTTAGAACATCATCACATTTCTGTGTCTCTGCTATAGGATTGTGATTTCAGGACACTGTGCAGCCATTGCTACATAAGCTGAAGTACATGAAAATTATGAGAGATTGAGGGTGGGGGGTTTGTGCAGGTTCCATGAGTCTTTCTGCTTTCTCTGCAGCTCCCTACTTAATTTGGTGGTGGATCTAATTGAAAAGCATCGTGAATGGGTTGGCCAAGCAAATGATTTGCTGTTCTTCAAAACTTTCATATTTGTGTCATGCATAAAGAAAATGCTCTTTCTACTGTACTTTATTGAGGAAGAAATAAAAACTATTATACTCTGTTACGATGTCTTTGTTTGCAGCAGCTTCTCCTTTCTTCCACTTATTCTCGATTTGGTTTACACACCTGAGTAAGTGGCTCTTGTGTTAGTGATACTTCCCCACTGAAGATATTGTATACTATGAAGTGAATGCCTGATTTCCCACCTGGCTATTACCCAGGTCTGTTTCCACCATTAATGTACCTGAATGATAGAACACATGCTGTGTATACAGTATAGTATCTGTGGGGTTGCTGAGGACTTAACTAGAGACCTGTGTGAAACACATGCATTCTGTCACAAAGTATTCTACCAATATATGATGGATGGTTTAAAGCCACATAGCAGGAGGCTTACCATGATTCATCACCTCCAGTACCCTCTACTGTCTCCTTGCCTCTTACTGCCCTCCTAGGTAATCTCTCCTAGGTAATCCCAGGGGATGGTGCCACCCACTTTGGGAACCACCGGACTAGATAGGTAAATAGTCTGATCTGGTATAAGGGAGCTCCCTTTGTTCCATGATAGGATGTAGGAAGGCTTGTGCAACCTGAACCTCATCTCAGAGATGTTCCTGAATGAAGCACCATTTCCAAGTTTTGTCATGGATAGGAAGACTTTCCTCAAAGAAGCATTAAGTTTCCTGCAATAATAATGAACTTTGATATTAGGAAAGGTTTGGACCCTTTTTGTTTGTTTTCTGACCTGGATGCAGTTCCTGAGATCCATTAAAGTATTGAATCAAACATAAAGAGTATCACTAAGCCATCAGTCTACTGTAGGAGCCAAAGCTGCATTTACTCTCTTTTCTATAATCTTACCATTCTTAATTGCCATATTGACAAAAAAGAAACAGTTGTTTACCTTGCAAAGTCTCTGGAGTGCCTGCCAAATTAATCCTTTTAAGCAGTGTTTCTTCAGCTCCAGAGATAAGTAAGGAGCATGCAAAGCAGCTAGAGGCTCCCTTAAGAGGTTGTAAACATACACACACAACTTAGAAATTAACCTTGATGGGTGAGAACTTGTCAAGGATTTCATCTTTCCTATTTCATAACATCACGGCGCTACAAGAGGGAGGGGAAAGTGGAATAATTAAAGGATCCTTTAGCAATGCTGATTTCTTAAGGGTCCAAACATTTCAGGAAGCACCTGCCAGAGGCACACTACAGTACATTAAGGACTGTTTTGCACATTTCTTTTTGGGACACAGCTATTGGTGATATGTGCTAGAAAAGGAGTGTGCTGTGCACCATCATGTGAGAACAGCTACACAACTTTCTGCTTAGCTGCAGGGGCACACATCTCATTTCAGCTTCTCAGTATGTCCAATTGGAATAGATATTTGTTCCCTTATTTGCATTTAACAATGCACATGTTTTTTCTGAAAGATGTGCCAGAAACAACCACCAAGTGTTGCTACTCTCCATTCCTTTCAAGAAAGACATGTGCATCAAACCTCCTACACAGCTTCACAGATTGCTCACAAATTAACTTGTGCATTAAAAAGCAAAAACCCAGCACTGTAGTTACCTTGCAATGGAAGCAACTGCTCTGAAATAAACAGAATAAGAATGACACATGGCAACTTTACCTTAACAGCTACATAATAAGATGGATCTTTTTATCTCTATGTATTTCTCATTGACTCTTTGGGGATATAGCCATCTTCCTGCCACTAGCCACTAGGAGACACTTGTCACCATGCTCAGGGCTCCATCCTTCCGATTTTTATCTGTGTCTGTGGAATGGAGATGGAAGCACAACCTATGGTCTAGGAAGAAAACTCAGAAAGTGAAGGTGGGTGGAGGAGGAATAAGAGAGAGTGCATGATTATAATTATTTGCAGGAAAGGTGGCTGCATGTGTAAAAAAACAAAAACACCTGTGTGTGTATCATGCATATTAATAAATCCCAGTGTTACAATCAACATTATCTGTGTATCCCCAGTAGGTTCCATGACTCATTCTCTGGGTCCTTGCCAGCTCTGTAAACAAAAGGCTATACAGATAGCTGATAGCATTATTATGTTTGCCTTCATGGCACCCTTGGTACAGGTTATCAGCTTCTCTCTAGCCTTTATCACCAGAGTACTTAAACTAGATTTCTTGTACACCACCATTCTTTTACATAAAAAATTCTCTTTGAGCATAGCACAAAAGCTTTGTTTCATCCAGAGGGCAATCCCAAAGGAAATTGTTCTAACAGATGGCAGCCATTAACCATTACCCACACCAGCATCAAGCAACTTTGTTGTTCACTCAGTGGGAGGTAAGATATGTTAGAAATATGTGTATGAGAGAGAGAGAGAGAGAGAGAGAGGACGTGTATATTGTTATGGATACATATAGAGAAGTACAGTGGTACCTCGGTTTTCAAACAATTAGTTCATGAAGAACTTGGAACCTGAACACTGCAAAACCGGAAGTAGGTGTTCCGGTTTCTGAACTTTTTTTTCAGAAACCGAACATGCTCCATTTTGAGTCCCCCTGTGTTTCCTGTTGCATTGCTAATTTGCGCCCCCCCCCCCATTGTAATTCAAGCCTTCCATTTCTGTGTTTCCTGCGCTGCTCCTTTGCGTCCCCCTATGTTTCCTGTTGCACTGCTAATTTGCATCCCCCCATTGTAATTCAAGCCTTCCGTTTCCGATTGCAGTCTTCTGGGGTGATATTTGGAGCTTATATTTTGTGCTTTTGTTTTTGCTATTTATTTTGCGTTTTTTGTTTTGAGGCTTTTTCAGTTAATTTGTTTTTGTGACTGTGTGGATACCAGTTCATCTATTGATTGATTGATTGATTGATTGATTGACTGTGTGACTGCGGAAATGGATAAAAGCCCCCCCATCCAAACAATGACTATCATTGGTGCAGGTAATAATTTTTTTAAAAAAAAATGTCATCTACAATACTGTTTTATTTATTTTATAGTACAGTACATTGATTATTGCTTTCATTTTATGGATCAATGGTCCCATTAGATAGTAAAATTCATGTTAAATTGCTGTTTTAGGAGTTGTTTTTAAAAGTCTGGAACAGATTAATCCATTTTGCATTACTTTCTATGAGAAAGCACGCCCTGGTTTTGGAACGCTTTGGTTTTGGAACAGACTTCTGGAATGGATTAAGTTTGAGAACCAAGGTACCACTGTAGTTAAAATCAAAATTGCAGCCTAATGCTAAGAGTCAGAACTGTTTGTCCAAAGCAGTGTCCGTAAGCAGCAAGAACCTTGCCCTCAGAAACTATGTTCTTTAACAGGAGATTGATAGCTGGCCAGATAAGAGGAGGAAAACATATTGGAATGTAACGATAAGGAGTTAGCGCAAACAAGGAGAATTGGAAAGGTAACAGAATGTGCAAGCCAAAATCCACTGAAAAGGAATGATTGAGGCTGATACCGGGAGTTTCTAAGTGGAAAACAACTCCAAATATGGTAATATGGTGTGCCCAATTGGAAGCCCGATTGGAAGGTCCATGAGTTGTTCACACATTGCTTTAGCCAATAATAATGCATAAATGATATGGGCATGCATTTACCTGATAGAAGAAGAGTATATAAGAAGAGCCTAAAGGCAAGTATCAGGGCCAGAACATGCTTGTGGCAATAGCCCTGTGGATGACCATTCAGTTCTGTCTGATGATTAATAAATCTCTGTTGAGCCTACCTTGTGTACCTGACTCCTCTTTCCTTACAGACTTTCTGCTGTCTACTCCAAGGAAGGAACCCTAGAAATTTTCCTAGCAGATGTCACTGGAACAAATAGCCATCTCCAAGTGAGCTGTCCAGGGTCCTGAAAGAGCTGTGTTTTACAATCCAGGATCTTGATTTCACATTATGCTGACACCTGTATTTCCTATTCCATCCACTCTCTTGATCCTTTAGGGACTGCAATTCATACTGGACTCAGTCTGGTTAACTAACTGCTTGTTCTTACTGTCAGTCTAAGGCTACTTACTAGAACAGCTTACTTCTTGTTTATTCATATCACCCTGTTCCTGAACTTTGATAACAAAATAATATCTGGAGTGAAAATTGTTGCTTTATTCTATTAACAAGCAAGCCAGGTGTTTTCTATCTTATTCATTTTCTTGTAATTTTTAAGGTTGGAGTCATTCAGCTCAAACACATAAACAGAAACCCCATGTAATACATGTGTTGCTGGAAGTAATTGAATATTTGGACACACACACACACACACACACACACACACACAAACCCTCCTTGATCATATAAAACTAATATATCAGAGATAAAGTTCTAGGCAATTGCTTTCCATGAAAATCTAGTTTTGTTTGTGCACAGATTTTTAATTATTTTTTAATATCAAGGAGCAGCTAAATATTAAATAATCTGTAATGGGGTTTCGCTTTGTCTGATTTAGTTCTTAGCTGTACAATTTTATAAATGTCTGCTCAGAAGTGCCACTGTTTTCTTACTCCTACATAAGTAGGCATTTTGGGGTTAAAAGAGAAGAGCATGGGCCATGCTTTACTGGCTGAACAACATTGGATAAATAGATATTTTATTTTATGTTGGGTTATTTTTCCATGGTTTCACTCTGCCTGCCTTTGAGTTTAACTAGAGATTTTGTAGAATTAAATCACAGCATGGTGCCAAAAAAGGAATATTGATGGATCAATCAGGATTACATTGGGGCTGATGTGGTCTGAACTGGCAGTGACTAATCATAAAATATATTGGGGTTGGAGTGGCCTAATGAACAGAGTAACCCAGTGTGTGAAACAGTGAAAATGGAAAATCCTTGGAATTATTAGGACAAAGGTCAAAAATAAAACTGCCAGTGTCATTGTGCCATTATATAAATCTATGGCATAGCTGCACTTAGAATATTATGCACAGTTGCAGTTGTCCCATTGAGAAAGAGAGAGAGAGAGATTCTACAGCTGAAATAAGTGAAGAAAAGGGCAACCACAATGATTAGGAGAATGTAATATCTCCCCTAAAAGTAAATACTACAAAGCTCTCAGACTTTTGAATTTAAAGAAAATGTAACTGGAAGGACATGATAAAGGTGCCTATGATTATGCACTGTATGGAAGAAATGGGTGGAGCGAGATGCTTTTCTTCATTTCTCATAATAGAGAGTAAACTGATGAAGCTGAATATTTGGAGATTTGGGACAGACAAAAGGAAGTACTGCTTCACAGAGAACACAAAAAAACTATGGAATGTTCTACTATAAGATGTAGTGATGGCAACCAATTTGGACTGCTTTAAAAGTGGATTAGACAAATTCATACAGGGTAAGAGTATCAGTGACTACTGATCATGATGGACAGATTATCTCCAGTGTGAGAAGCACTCTGTTTCTGAATACCAGGTGCTGGGGACCAAGGACAGGAGAGTACTATTGCATTCATGTTCTGCTTATGGATTCACAATGAGACAGGTTGACCCCTGTAGGAAATAGCACTCTGAAATGGGTAGACGTCTGGTCTGATCAAGCAGGGCTCTTCTGATGTCACAAAGCACATCCTGTCTTCAACTCAGATGCAGCCTCTTACCCCCTTCCTGCTTCTTTCTGCCTTTCTCAATAAGCTTCCTAAAACTTCCCCTGCTTCTTTGTTTCAGTGACACTGTCATTCTTGCCTGCTCAGAGCCCTCTCTTGGAACTGGCCTTAGCTTGGTTTCTTGACCACTTATTTTCCTAACATCTGTTATCCCTTTCATTCTGGCTACCACATGTTGAAATATCCACTCAAGCAATACTGTTTTTCATGCTGCTTAACTGCTATAGCCCATGGGCTTCAACAGAAGTCCTGAACTTCTCCAAGGCTTAAGAACATCTCCTTTAAAAAAACACTGATAGCATTCTCTTAAGCACTTCCTTTCATTTTAGAAGTGGTCACTTTAAGCCTGAGTGAGAAAATAGAATCTAATTCCTTCACATAATCATCTCATAGTACAATCTTCTGTAGAACCATATATTTCAGTTCATCACACATGGAATGAGATGATAATTAAAAGCTGCATAATGTCACAGACACATGGTTAATTCTGAAAATTATTAATCTTGCAAAATCTGACAGAACTCATTTAGAATCCTCTAATTTAGAACCGTGCAGATATTCAAAATATCATACCATTTGATTAGCTAACCAGAAATAACCAGATTATTTGAAGACAAATGTGCCTCATGCAAACAGAGTTTGCTTCTAATTTATATTCATTATAAAGCTTTCTGATATGATGTGAACTGTTCTACCTTCAAAACAAAAGACAACGCTATTTATCTACTGATGTTCTCCCTTATGCACATCCACAATGTCCCTTTTATATGAAAAACTGATGTGTTTAAACTACACGATTAATTTTATCTCAAGGTTTTAGAGAAGCACTTTAATTTGGGGGGGTTAGAATTACTATCCCCAAAAGACATGCATGGATGCTCTGTGTTAGTCATGATGATACCTTGGAGTCTTGCAGAGAACTGGGCTCTGTCTCATTCTAGAGAAAATGCTGTCCTCAGCTTCTCATTCTGAGGGTCAAACTACATGTGATGTTAAACATGTGATTTAATATGTAGTAATTTTTTAATACTGTAAATAGCAGCTTCTGATGAGCCTAGTCAGGATCAGCACTGTGATGCATGGGGAGGGGTTTAACCCTTTCCTCCTATGCTGGTGTCCCAAAGGGAACCCTCCTTCACACAGAACTGCTATTTGGTACAAGAAGGAAATTCCCATTGCCACCAGTGGTGACATCTCTTCCATGTGGAGACTCCAATATGGGAGGAAGTGGTAGAACACTAACAACCACAACAACCCCAAAACTCTCCTCCGTGTGTGTTGTATTCCCAGTCCTGACTGATCCACAAATAAAAACAAGACTCACTGAACATTAAACCATGTATATAACACTATATGTAGTTGGCATGTAGTTTTTCTGCGCAGCGTGTCCCTATAAAGGCCCATCTCCTCCCTGTTCCTCCTCCACTTTTCTCAAAGTGCCCTTAGGATATACAGTGGTACCTTGGTTTATGAACTTAATCCATTCCGGAAGTCCATTCTTAAACCAAAGCATTCTTAAACCAAAGCGTGCTTTCCCATAGCAGCATGGGACTCAATTTACAAATGGAACACACTCAACAGGAAGCGAAACATGTTCTTATTCCATGGAAAAGTTCATAAACCAAATTACCTACTTCAGGGTTTGCAGCGTTCTTAATCCAAGTTGTTCATAAACTAAACTGTTCTTAAACCAATGTACCACTGTATTAATGTACTTTGATCAGCACTAAAAAAAATATGCTTCTGATAATTAGTTTCTAGCTGTGAACTGTGAAGCTGTGGACTTCATCTCCCATCAGCCTTAGGTAGCATGAACAAAGAGCAGATATAATGGGAGTAGTGGCCCAAAATGCCTGGAGCTCACCAGGATGGGGAACATTGGTGTCTTGGCATTGTAATCATGGGCAGAGTAGGACATTTGATACAGGCTGAAGTTATAGAATGATTATTCGACTGTGCTTCAAACACCACCAATCTACTCAAGCCACATATTCAGCATGGCAGGTTAGTGAATTGATTCCCAAGACTTGTTCAGTTGTATGTAGGGATGGGAGTGGGGGGGGGGCTCCACCCTACCCAGATTTCAAAGCAGATGCACCTGTTCCAGTCTAGGTACAACATGGCCCAGATCAGATCAATGATCCACTTTAGATATTGCAGTCTAGCATATTTATGAATGAGGTGGTCAATGTAGTGAATTGTCTCCATCCTTGCTATCCTTTCATTTTTCCTTTAAATTTCTAGGGCAATGTGTCCAGCTGTCCACTGCCTGAGAAGCTCATGTGGGGGATGCCTTGCTGATGCATGGTTTGAATGCACATACAGCAGGTTCCCTGGATGTGCCAGGATTTCATGGCATTTCATCACTCTTAGTGGGAATTGTATGGTACAAACCATTGCTACCCTTGATGTTTACATGCACTGTTTTATAAGGTCAAGGGGGGCTGGAGGCAGCACATAATTGAATCACCTTGTAAGTATTTATAAGTGGGGTTTTTTGTGGATTTTTAATGATTTTCAATTAAAAAGCAACTAGGAAGCTAGACAGGACTAAACCTCTGAGAACTGGTATGGTCCAGACGTTCATGGGTCCACCCACCCATCGTTATTTATTGACTGATTATGTGTAATTTGTAGAGTATCTAGTTTTGTGCTTTATAGGTACATAAGCTCTGTTGAGAAATTATGGGAGAGGGTCCAGCAGCTGTGATCTCAGAACCACCTCTTGTGCATTCGGATGCCCCTACATCTCAACTCAAAGCTTCAGGTGAAACATCTATTATTACTGTTTTCATATCCAGTGAGTTCTTCTTATCAGCTCACCCAATAAATTATTCAGGGAAAGAACAAAGTTGAAATAAAGCAGTGTTTTCCTTGCAAATTCAGAACAAAGAAAAGAAAACAGCACCTGAGTTACAGATCCTGCTGTGTTCGTGTCCCCACTGTAGTTTTATGGCATTTTTCAAAGATTTTTCTCTTATGGTTACAATTGCATTTATGATAATGAGTGGCTTATCCCGAACTCTTTTTTGCCTGTCTACCTTCAGGATATTTTCATCCTAAAGTGTACTGTGATGTGAAACCACAGCTGCTGGGCAACGACAACAATAACAAAAATTCCATGAGGCACATATAAATGCAGCTGTACTCTGCTGCTCTTTTCTTGTTTAATATTATTCCATGTAACACTGCATTACCTTCCACCAGGGATGAGGAATCTTTGTCCCAGACCTTCTTAGGCTCCAAGTCCCATCATTCTTGACCCTTAGCCATGCTGGCTCGGGCAGTCGGGAGCTAGGATCCAACAACATCTGGCAGACAACAGGTTCCCCTTGCATAACAGCATACCACAACTCTGGGCCACATTCATGTTGTGGAACATATATTTCAAATATTTTACAAAAGAGTTATCCATAATGCAACGATAATTGGATCTCTCATGGAATAAGTATTACCTTTTAAAAAACATTTTGTTTCAGTAATGACATGTTTGCCATCCTGGGAATATGCATGATATAAACCTAATTAATTAATTAAGTTTAATACCTAAAGCAGCATCTACTTCCATGTGGTCGAACTACCTGTGGTCCAAGATTATCTGCCAATGGCCTTCTCTCTGTTCCTTCTGTGATGTCTGCTGTGTGTGCTTGAGTCTAGGGAGTGCCTCCCCCCCCCCCGACAAGATGATGATTTGCTAGGCCTGCAAATGGGGCCATATTCCTCTTTTCCTATTTGTGGGACTTGAATTCCCTACTGCCCTATAAAATGAGCTGCCAGACGCTGCCTCTACCAATGTGTCCTCAGGTACCCTTGTTATGTGCCTTGGATATGGAATAACTGATTGGTTCAAAATTGGGAAAGGAGTACGACAAGGCTGTACAGTGGTACCTCGGGTTAAGTACTTAATTCGTTCCGGAGGTCCGTTCTTAACCTGAAACTGTTCTTAACCTGAAGCACCACTTTAGCTAATGGGGCCTCCCACTGCCGCTGCACCGCCGGAGCACGATTTCTGTTCTCATCCTGAAGCAAAGTTCTTAACCCGAGGTACTATTTCTGGGTTAGCAGAGTCTGTAACCTGAAGCGTATGTATCCTGAAGCGTATGTAACCCGAGGTACCACTGTATATTGTCTCCCTGCTTATTTAACTTATATGCAGAATTCATCATGCGAAAGGCTGGACTGGATGAATCCCAAGCGGAATTAAGATTGCCGGAAGAAATATCAACAACCTCAGATATGCAGATGACACAACCTTGATGGCAGAAAGTGAGGAGGAATTAAATAACCTTTTAATGAGGGTGAAAGAGGAGAGTGCAAAATATGGTCTGAAGCTCAACATCAAAAAAACGAAGATCATGGCCACTGGTCCAATCACCTCCTGGCAAATAGAAGGGGAAGAAATGGGGGCAGTGAGAGATTTTACTTTATTGGGCTCCATGATCACTGCAGATGGTGACAGCAGTTACAAAATTAAAAGATGCCTGCTTCTTGGGAGAAAAGCAATGACAAACCAGGACAGCATCTTAAAAAGCAGAGACATCACCTTGCCAACAAAGGTCCGTATAGTTAAAGCTATGGTTTTCCCTGTAGTGATGTATGGAACTGAGAGCTGGACCACAAAGAAGGCTGATTGCCAAAGAATTGATGCTTTTGAATTATTGTGCTGGAGGAGACTCTTGAGAGTCCCATGGACTGCAAGAAGATCAAACCTCTCCATTCTTAAGGAAATCAGCCCTGAATGCTCACTGGAAGGACAGATCCTGAAGCTGAGGCTCCAATACTTTGACTACCTCATAAGAAGAGACTCCCTGGAAAAGACCCTGATGTTGGGAAATATTGAGGGCACAAGGAGAAGGGGGCGACAGAGGACGAGATGGTTGGACAGTGTTCTTGAAGCTACCAACATGAGTTTGACCAAACTGTGGGAGGCAGTGGAAGACGGGAGTGCCTGGCATGCTCTGGTCCATGGGGTCATGAAGAGTCGGACACGACTAAATGACTGAAGAACAACAACCTCCCTCTGGCAGCTTCTCAGAAAAGTATGTCCACCTCCTGCATTGAAGTCCCAATAAAAATCCTCTTTTTTACAGAACTGCTATTTGGTACTGGAAGGAAACTACAGGTAGCACTAACACAGAGCTAGCATTGGTGCTTCCTGTCAGTAGACTACGTATGGATAAAGCAGGACAGGCCCTCAAGCCATATGACTGGCATTAAGCTAATGCCACATTTTCTAGCTGTGCCTGCTTCCCAGCTGAATACATTGCAAAAGCCAGCTTGACATCTGTGTTATTGAAGAGTCAGGTTTGATATAGCAGCATGTAGATTTTCATTGCTTCACGATCCAATTTGTCACTGCAAAATGAGCAGCAACGTAAGAGTGTGCGAGTGATTGATGCTTGTTTGAATAATCGCTATCTAAGGTATTTTTAAGGCAGCGATCAGAACCATATTTAAGAGCCATTTAAGAGCCATTTCTTAATTTATTTCAATAGGTCCTTAAAGCTAGAACATACAGCTGAGGAACAGCACTTGGCTGTCCAGGGGCCCAGTGGCGATGATGTCAATCAGCATGCCAACTTCAAGGGGAAGAGCTTGGCAATTAATCTGCCAATACTACAAAAACCATCCTTTGATTGATTAGATACTTTTCTTATTTGTTTGCTTTGTGGGTTTATATTCTGCTCTTCAACAGAAGGGGCACAGGGCAGGGCATATGTCTGGATTTTCCAGGGTCTCAATAACTTTTGGGATGTCCTGGTTTTTACTTTTTGAAATATCATGGCAACCCTACAACAAGCATTATACATAAATACAACAAAACCAGCTTAAAAACTAAGGGTCGGTTTCCTCCATCTGTGGGAACCCTGGGCAATGATTTCTACTTATGCAATGGGGCTTCCCCCTTCTCACTCCATGTACCCCAATGACCCCCCCCCAAAAAAACCCAAATGGATCTGGTGAGGTTGAGAGACAACATGCAAGGAGGGATATCATTCTGTCACAAGCTGGAATGCTTGTGCAGATGGAACAATTGGATGAGCAGGATGTTCAATTCCACCCAATTCCACACTGGTTAAAGGCAGGGATGAAGGGGGGAATCTTTGGCCTTCGAAGTCATTGGACTACAACTCCCACCATTCTCACCCATGCTGACTGGAATTGATAGGAGTTCAACAACATTTGGGAGGCCACAGACTACCCAGTCTTTCTTTAAGGAGTCAGATTTCCTGTATCTGTACAGTATTCAATTATTGCTTCTAGACTTGTTAAATTTGTATCCTGCCTTTCCACCAAATGGAGAGATCAAATGCACAAAAACAAGGCATATTAAACACATCAATGAAGCCAAAACACCAGCCAGTTAAATAAACTGAAGCATATTTGCAATGGCCATAACATGTCAGCTTAGAAAGCCAAAGTATGATAGCTATGGCCATATTTGCTCTGTCCAGTAGCTGGTGTGCTAGCTTCTGGTGGCGAAAGGCACTTTGTACCAGATACACTGTATATACCACTTAAAGAGCAAGCACATTCTTGTTTCAGGAATTGCCATAGCTCAGTGGTGGAGCATATGCTTCACATGCAGAAAGTCCCAGGTTCAATCCCCAGCATCTCCAGGTAGGGCTGGGAATGTTCCTTGGCCAAAATGTTGGAGAGCTGCTGCCAGTCATAGACTATACTGAGTTAGATGGACCAATAGTCAACTTGGTGTAAGGCAGCTTTCTATGCTCCTATGTTGCAAAACCCCCATTTCTAGGGTTAGGTTCAAGCGGTTGCTTATGGCAGCAAATTTTAAGGGGCAGAAGTAGGCTATTCTGTGTTCCCCTTATGTGTGGCTGGGCCTGCTTACTATGGGATGGCCCAGCAGGACTTGTGCATCATGATGAGGCAGATGATTAAAGTGGATGTAGTGCAAAAACCAAGAACTGCACCAACAGAAGACACATATTGGCACATTTGTAGTTTTCACCCCTACACATCATATGATATAAATATCTCCCTGGATGGGCATGTAGCCCCCACAAATTGCAAATATCTCCCTGGATGGGCATGTAGCCCTCAAAAGAGGTCATGTCTGGGATTTCCCAGACGTATGGCAACCCTAGCTTCTTCGACAAAAAATAATAAGGTCCTGGCCTTCAGCAAGCTAAAACCAAGACACTGCACTCAGACTTCTCTTTCTGAACTGTTACTTTGGAATTGAGTAATGCCTTCAGGAGCTTGAAGATAGTGCAGAGAGAGAACTGGTAGCACCAGAATGATCCCTCTAATGGGCCCTTACAAGGCAAACCACTAGTACTAAAAGTACTGTCTCTTCCTTCCGAAGTATATTAAGCTGTTGCTCAGGAAAGTGAATAAATCACAGTCAACAGGTCCTTCATTCAGGAGGAAATTGCATAGCCAACCAAAGGGTGAAAGTAAATTGTTCATTCTTCTGGCAACCCAATGAGCAAACGCAATGAAGAGTACAACAAGATGGGAAGCTTAGAAAAGGCTGAAATGTAGCTGTTTCTTTCCACAAGCATCCTCAAGGACTGTCCTCGCTTTATTTTCAAAACAGAATTTTTAAAATGCTTAAGGGAAGTGGAGAGAGAAAATATGCATTGATGCCAAAGCTAACCACAAAGCCTGTTTATCATTGTGTGCAATTCTGTTCGACAGCAGTGTGATATTTGAGGACTTCTTTTGTCTAATTAAACAGAACATTTTTGTTTCCTTTCGTGTTGAAAAGTCATGCACCATTATTAGCTGGTGGAGAGTTCTGAATGCCAGTTTATTTGTGGCACCAAGTTTGTCCCCGCTGATAGTTATTGTGAAGGCTGAAAGGTTAACAAGAGTTGGCTGGAACCAAGCAGTTTGCCAGGTGTTATTCCCTGTGATGGATGGAGGGAGGCCAACTGAAAATTATCACTGCAACCCAAGTCACTGGCAACTCCTCATTTCAGAGCAGCAATGTTATTTGTGAAGATAAAGCTCCCCTCTCCCCCTCCCCCTGTTCTAGCTACAATAATTTGTAATAATTGCTAAGCAGCAGCAGTGAGCTCTCTTCAAATGTCTATGGCTTCCCGACAGCCAAAAGCATAATCCTTTCTATTGGTCTCTTCTGTGCAGACCAACCTTAGACAACCTTTCTTTTGTTTTTGCCATGGCTGTTGGGACAGCAGGGTGCAAGTCTTGTTGTTTCCAGAGGGGATTTTAAACCACCCTGTCTGTGCATATGAATAGTTGCGATGAAATGCCGTAATAAGGGCTGATCTGGCACCTCAGCTAGGATCACAGAGGGCATCTCTGCAGGTGGGTTTATTTAGATGTGTAATGTGCTGATTCAGTGCATTTGATTGCTGCCAGGCACACAGCACATGTGGCATCTTGCTAAGCAGCACAGGGAACCATGTGCTTAGAGACAGACAGTAAAAGAGAAGAAAAAGAGTGTCACCCACACTGCAATGCTTGCCCCAAAGCACTAAATGTTTGGATATAAGATCTGGATATAAAGTCCTCTTGTACACCCTGTGAATCCAAAGGTCTAGCAGCTTGCCTCACCACTGCCCATGCTGTGATGCTTTTGTGGATAAGGGAAATGCTTCAAATTCTAGGTCAGGCAATCCAAGACCCCTGTCAAGTATTACAGTCACTTACAGAATAATTCGGGATTATCTCCGATTAATGTTCACCTAGGTCACATTCAGTGCTTTGAATCTCTCATCCTCTCTTCCCTCTTCCCCTCCCACTCTCTTTTTAAACTGTTTCAAAATCATCTTAATCTTTAGTAACTATATGTAACTTCTTACTGCATCTTGTAATACTGGCTTCATTTTTACATGAGCGTATTTAGGCACGCCAGGTATCTGTATCTTCCTGATTCCACATTCTACAAAAGTGAAAACATGCATAATGGGCTATTAAAATGACTAGAATTTTTAACCTATTGACAGTATGCTTGTTTATTAAATTCTGAGGTGCATGAATTCCAAGAGCACTAGACTGTCACTATTTTGCAAGTGGGATTTAATCACATACCAGCAAGTTGTGCAATTAAAGCAGATTTGGCCCTCTCATGCAACAAATCCTCCAAAATCTGATTTTTTTTTTTTCTGGAAAGAACATGACTGGGAAATGAACTGGAAAGTTTGGTATAACCAATGCTTTTTTCTGGGGGTACCCAAGGGTACGCAGAACTGACATCTTTTCTTTCTAGAAGAAAAACACATTAAAAGTGTGGCAGTTACTGTCACAACTTCATGATGAGTACCAGCACTGGTTTTTTTTCTAGGAGAAAAGCACTGGGTATAACAACTGCTTGATGCTACATCCTCTAAACTCCCTGCAAACAAATCTTTGCTTTGCGATCAGCGCAATCATCAAGATATCCCAGTGGGGGGGAAACTGTTTTCATAAATCTCTAATTGCTGCACTTGCTCGCTAGTTACCTTCACTTAGGAAAGTGCCATGTCTGAGCACTCAGCAGCCCATGAACTCCTGCATTTTTTCACATTGCGTGACTAGATACCCAAGGGCAGGAAGGTAACCCTCTCAGATGCATAACAAATGCACTCAGCTTGAAAGAGACATGGATGTTGTCATTGGCCTCTGGAATCAGCTTGTCAGATGCAGTGGGAAGAGGAAACAAAAAGCCTTGAGTGTGGCGAGAGAGAGAGAGAGATGGAGAGAGAAGTGTAAGTGTCACAGGAAATGTAACTGCTCAGTGTTTACTAACAATGTCAGATGCAGTTTGATGACTTTGATTTTTTTCATATTCACTCCAGTGATCAGAAATCTTTGCATTAAGAGTGGGAATCATAAAGCAGCGGGTGGTGTTTTATCTTTTCTTCTTTGTCTCCCTTTTCCCCTTTTGCCAATTCACACTTAGAATCCGAAAGTCACTTATTAAATGGCTCTTGAATGCATGGGATTTCCCAAGCCCATCAGAAATCATTTTGCTACATCTCAAACACAAATGACAAGCATGCTTTTGAGGCTAGGACCCCGGTTAATGCTACTTACTACTACTACCAATAATGATAATATTTTGCCTACCCTCCCCAAAGAGCCCAGAGCTCTGTTAGATTTAAAACATTTCAGAAATATGATATTTGAAATGGTGCTGTTGTTTTTCAATGCCCACCTCTACGAAACATCATAGCCTTCTTCAAGCATTTTCACTCTTTGATCCATGGAGGGCTGTGTTGATGCTGCCCCCTCCACCCTTGACCTTCATGTACTCAGTGGGAAAGACTGAGTGAATTGTCTGGACCTTTGGCTGAAAACATTTACAGTTCTCCCCCTCCCATCCCATACTCTGTGTGATCGGGCTTCTGGATTGCGAAGGAGATTGTTAGTGCATTCAACTGAATGCCCTTCCAATCCCCATCCAGACTTCCCAGCTTAATGAAAAAAAGGTCAGTGGTGGACAGAGTGATGTGCACACCTGCACATTTCCTCCAGAGACACAGATTAAGACTTCTGGAGCAGTACTTTGCAACGTACTAAGACTGGGAGAAAATGGCAGGCCCCCTCTGTGAAAGAGTGGAATGAATGGAACAGTTTCCATTCATACAGCAAGGTATTTGGATCTAAGCTACTGCCAGCAAAAGCAGCAGATCCAGATGAGACTCCCCTTCACCCAAAAAAAGCCCATTTCCATCACTTCAGAAAGTACTTCTCTGGAAAGTCTCTAGGCTCCCAAACCTTTATGTGGGTATTCTCAGTGTGCAAAGGGCTTCTCCTCAAAGAAAGAGATTACAAGTCTCAATGCACATACATAATACTTCATGCGGAACTTTGGTTCCTGGCCAGGAGCAGGTGGGTTTTTTAAAAAATTGATAGCCAGTACACCACCCCAGTGAGTCTCCTCGCCGCTGGAACTTATGGAAGCCAAGCCCAATTGGGGCTCTTGCTCCTGGCCCTGCAAACTGCCTGCCACCCACATCTACATCACCTGCAGCAAGACCTATACCAAGAGTTCCCACCTGTGGACCCATAGAAGGTGAAAAAGAAGTCAAGATTAAAAACCATGACAGATCTTACTGCCTGGAAGTGTGCTGTCTGCTGCCCTCAGCAAATGAGAAGCCCCAGAGAGAGGATGACACCAGACTGGTGTTCAGCAGCTCTTTTTGATATTTTGAATCACTCTGACTTTCTAGAATTGTATTAATTATTTTGATGGATTTGTTGTTATTTGCTTTATTTATATGCTATTGTGTTTGATAGTATAGTGACTGCAATGTTTTCTTTTTTATGATATCGTGATTATTGTGAGCCACTTTTAGCTCAATATTTGTTGTTGGGAAAGCAGAATATAAATATTAAATCAAATCACTGCCTTTGAAATACGCATTGCTCACAATAGCGGTGCACATCTTCTCAGTCCATATCATGTTCATATGTCATTCCCATAATATCATTCCAGATTTATCTATGTTTTTTATTTTAAAAACTCTTCTTAAAAATTAAATTAATTTAAATGCATTTTAAAGTAGGCTACACATTAATTGTCAACAACTGCATTACAATATTTTGAGAAATGCAAAATCTGGTGGCTAAGTAAGTTCAAGTCCACACATTAGTCTGACAGGCATGGATCAGATAATTTCATAAAGGAACCCAAATACTGAATTCCTCAGGTTTTTCTGGTTCTTGGGCTATTAAGAAATATACAGAAGCAAAAGCACTGCAGTCCTATAAACTGCATGCCTCTTAAGGTCAAATGCATTTAATAGAAAGACTGCAAATCCTATGTCTGAAAGTAAGCTACATTCACCTCATTTGGACTTATTTCAGAGTAGGCACGCATAGGCATGCACTATAAAAGAGTTTGCACAGAGCTACCAAGGAATCACAAGCACATTCTTCTTGTTTCTTGGCCCCTCACTCACTCCTTCCTTCCCTCTTCCTTTTCTTTTTCCTTCCTTTTCCTCCCAGTTTTCTGATCCATCCACCTATTCCATTTCTTCCTTTTACCTTTGTATTTGTTTATTTGTCTGTTCAATAATGAACCTAAAAATACAATGCAATATTATTCAACGAAAACTACATATTTTCACATTCAAGGGGTAGTCTGCAATCATTGACACACATAGCAGGAATCAAGGTGAACCAAGGTGAATTTACTCTAGAAGTCACCAGAGAAGAACAAACAGATATTGAAATCCAGCAAGAGAAAGCTGTATGTAAGCAGGTTGTTATGTAGAGCCTTCTGTTGCATCAGCAACTATAACTAGATGCCTACTAGATCACAAGCCATGCATGCAGCACTCAACAGATGGGAAATTAGGCTCATACACAGATGTGTTATGAATGCTTCCCAGCTGCATACCTAGATGCTGTCTAGCCAGTGTATGAAATGGACTGTGTCTTGCACTGCAGATGTAAATTTGCACCCCCTGACTCCCTCTGCTCTTTAGACCCAGTTCGCACAATGATTACCCCAAGTTCCGCTAGTTGCTTGCCACCCCTTGTTGCATATGATTATCTCAAGACCAAGGCCAACTACTTCCTGAAAAATCCCTAACTATTCATAGGCTGCAAGCAACTCTAAGGTCTTTCCATCAATGGTTTACTAATAGTATGGGACAAATGGGACAGTGAAACACAGAGATTTCTCAGTGGCAGCATTGCAATTCCTGATACTCTTAAATGTGTGGGTTTTCATACCTAAAGTTCAGTCTCAGCTCTTCATTTCCCCCTTTCCCTGGCTTTGGGCAATCTCAATTCCCACTCGTGACAGAAGCAGCCACTGCATCTTTCTTCCATCCCTGTGATTTAACTAAATTTCACATCAAAACAGCAGCTAGGGAAAATAAACCCTCAATACAAGAGAGAAAAGTTCGTTGCCATTCACCAGCATCCTCCCACTAATACCTATAATGTTTCTTTGAGTGATGAATGCCATCATGTGGTTGAGCTGGGTAACGTTCTATCAGCCTTCGGCTTGTTGGTGCTAATGCTTCTGCAATTAGTAAACATGGCCTGATTGTGGGAATATATATCCGAAAGCGTGGGCCAGAAATCACCAAAGCTTTTGCTCCAGGAGGAGCACCTGCTTGACTGGCAATAATAGCTCCTACTCAACTTTAAAGCTACCGACAGACTTAATAACAGGCATCATGTTAGCTTCTCTCGATAATGATATTGCCTGCTACAAAAATAGAACCCTGAATGTCTCTGCAGTATTTCTCAGCCAGCTCTATATTTCTAATATGTTCCTTTAAAAAGAACTAGGCAGTATTATATCCCCATGAGTCAGAGAAGAACTCAGTCCTGTTTATAACTGCTGAGAGGGAAAAGGAGAGAGAGGGAGCTCGCTGCCCACATCACCAAATGAATCAACCAGATTAGCTGTCGAGCACAGAACTGCTGAGGGTCTAACATGGAGCGGTCACCTTTACACATAACGGCACAGGAAAATTACAATTTCAAAAACATTTAGACACTTACACCGAAGGAGCAAATCCAGTCATTTCCTTGAGCGTTGCTTAACACAATTTCATGCCCTCCCAGCCTGGCTGAGCAGCATTATCTGCTGCTGTCTCGCAACGAAGGCAAGGTAAGCGATTAAAGCTGGCAGAACGGGCAAGTCCTAAACATCACTGGCTTGGAGGTGCTGAAAACTGCAAATAGACTTTGGACTGTTATGCAGGCAGAGGCTGGGCAGGAGAAAGCAGCTAGATGCTGTGCCTGCTTGGGTGAACATACCCATTCTCTTGGTTCCAGGGGCCAAGGATGCCCAACAGAACTCAGTTCCTGCTTAGCACTAGGCCTCATCCAGACCTCTCACAAGGATATATAATTTATGAGTCACATTTATGCACCCAAGTGCCTCAAAGCAGGGTGTGTGTAATATATATATTGCCACAGCCTTTAGCAGAAAGCATTGCCTTTAACAGAAAACTAAAGTACATCAAGTCACCAGGATAATTGCACATATGCTATAAATAAATCTTTTCATTATGAGGAACCTCAGAGGTCAAATACATTTCTCTCCATCTAACCCTCAGGACTCTCCATAGACCACACCTCCTCCCAGGCCACACCCCTCACCAGCTCTTCTTGCAACCCTCCTTGGAAGCAAGAAATGCTTTTAAAAATATAATTTACTAGTGCTGTATGTCCAGCATGCCCTAGGTCCACTAATGACCTGCTAAAAGCATTTCTGTATAGGCAAGCCTACCCAGGTACGTAGATGTTGACATGTGTTTTCATCCATGCCTTTTAGCTTATAGTTGATGATGATGATGATTTTAAAAATGTTTTAAATAATTGTTTTTAACTGTTTTTGCTAATGGTATCATTATTTCATTCTTTTTGTAAACAGCTCTGAAGTTTGCTCATGGTGGGGGGTTGTGGGGTTTTGTGTGTGTTTGTGTGTTCATCTTCAATGAAGCTCCTATGTTAAGATCTATAGGAATGAATCAGAAAGATGCAGTAGCTGTGGTGGATGCCTGCCTTCCGCATGCACACCCTTTCTGGTTGCAGCCTGAGTGCACTGGATGCGTGTGTTGCTGACAAAGTGCAGATCAAAACATCGCACGTCTCTTTTGTGACCCTAACCCGCCACCCCCAACCTTGAAAGTCCTACAAACACATAAACTGAGAGTAAGAGGAGACAGTTGTATCTTTGTTTCCCTAGGCACTACAGGCATCTGCATGCTGTAAAATTTGAAAATCGCCATAACTGCTCAGAAATCCTGAGCCCAGCAGGTCTGTGCTTGAGGCAAGGAAAGGTTTTGTGCCAATTTTGTTATCACCTCCTTTTCAGAGTACAAGGGTGATCGGAACTGTGCTTCTTTCCCTGGCCCCAATATGTGATCTAGATGAGAAAGTAAAGAATTAGTGGCACAATGCCAGTTAGGATTACACATGAAAACCAAGGAAAAAAATTCTCCTGCTGCGGTAATCTTTTGTTAACCAACCATTACGTCAATTTGAGACCCTTGGATCTAACAGAGTGCATTTAGAATTACCGTTGAGTTGCATCTAAAGGCTGAAACAAAACTGTGGGTGAAAACCCATTAGCCCCTTTATAGACAAACCACAAAATTAACTGCACAAAATGTCCTGGCATTAAACATATAGGATGGTATTTTTACAAACGCAGTCTATTGTCCTAATTTTCAGTGGCACTATACTGTTGTGTTTCTTCATAGCTAAAGGAGGGATAGGAAACATTTCCAATTGCAGGCCAGGGGTGCCAACCTGAATAAAATATTGGGGGGAGGGTAGGTAAGCCTCACCCCACATAATCAATCACATGATGTGACATACATGCACCATTTGAATGGCAATACCCCTCAACTTTGGGGGGGGCAGTCCCCCAGTTTCCCCAGGTTCATAGCATCTTTATTGGGAGGAGTGAAAAGACCTTAGCCTCTAGGAGTTGGCTGCTATATTTCAGGCTGAGACCTTCCCTAAGGTGTGAGATGCACTGGAACAACCATGAGCGTATTATGAGTCAAATCAACTCCTTGGGTCTGTGTGTATGTCTCTAGCAGTTACCTAGTCTTCATTTCTGTGTTCCATGGCTGGGAGGCAATTTTCCCAGGGGAGGGAGCACATTGTTGTGCTATCCAGCTCTCTGAACTCTCCCCAGGCCACAGCCATCACTGCCTCTGCTTTGCACTGCAAGTGGTTTTGCCGGACGAGAATGTGTCCTTGGATCCTGATAATGCCAAATGCTTCTCTGGATGATAGTGTGTATAGAAAGCAGCCTACTGTAAAATATACATGCTAGGCCCACATTTCTCTGGTCCCACTCACAACTGGCATGCTGAAGGTGGCACAGAAGGGAGTGAGGTCCTTGGGCTAAGAAAGGCGTCTCCCTACTGTATTCTCTAGTCTGCATTTTGTTTCATGCCTGCTGCCTACTTAGAGGCAACCTCTGCAGGGCAACTGAAATCAATGAATATGACTAAGTCAGGGATCCATTAATTTTAATGGGCTTACTCTGAGGAAAACATAGTTGAATGCCACCTTTATTGGGCCATTCTGAGTCCATTCAGGAGGACCTCAGGGGGGGCAAATGCCGGTGGAGCCAGTCGCAACCTGGAAGAATGTGGGGAACCACCAAAACACGGAGAGCAGACATCTCTATGGGAATTGTACTCTAACCTTTTGACATGCATGAGAGTTCCCAGGCACCCTTATATTCTCCACTCTCAGGCTATGCAATAAAACCATTTCAATTCCCTCTGACTCCATATATATGTGTGGATTAAAGTAAATGTCACAAGGGCTTTAAACAATGCGTAGCCAAATTGCTCATGAGTGTCCATTGTCTCCCACTGCTCCAGATTTAAGGGACAAACAATTTTAGGCAGCAGAAGAAGATAGTGGATAACATTGCCTTTCATTAAGATTCATGTATTCAGTAAGGGGTTCCATATATCTTTCATTTTATTCCATAGCTTATATTTTACATTACCTTTTAGTATGTTATTGTCTGCATTATTGTCATGGTCCATTCTGCTTCAGGAAATGATAATTTATCCCTCCATTGCCCTTAATATGAAACAGTAGGGACATTAATCAGCTGCCTATTAGTCAGTGTTCTCCTACTGCTCTGTTTCACTGGATTTTCATTTAAAAGCAAAAAATACAACTACAGTACATTAATTTTAATAATTCTGAAAATGTTTTCACAGCATCTTACCTGTGTGTGTTTTGGTATAAGGCCTTTACCCGAAGCAATTATTGCTGTATTGGGCTCAAAAAGAAAACAAAATAAGGGGTCATCTTTTAAGGTAAGCTTCTCTTGGTGTAAATATATGCCAACTTTTGATGGACAATAAGAGGAACTCTTTGCACCTCTTTTAATTTACACAACAGTCCTCGATGTTTTGGATGCAGCTTTTGTAGGGGCCATCTGTCTTGGACTGTGGTCAAGAGGATTAGAGTTTTAGCCAGACATCTTTGGCATATCAAATTTTGTATGCCACACACATTTCAGAGACAAAAATATAGATACTAGTGGTGCTGTTATCATATGCCTGTTCAGCCCAGAATCAGATATTTATTATCTACGATTTGATCATGGAAGGAGGGACTAACCATGTATCACTGACACCTGGGTAGATGAGCCATGTATGCCTACTTCAAAGCCACAGATGCCGCCATCTAATTTTTCATACCATGTACATATATGGAAGTAAAGATGGCTGCATCCACAGAGGGTCTTGCTAGACCATTCCTCCTTTACCACCACCCCCTAAATGTGGGAGCGCACTAAAAAGAATTGCATCATTGCAGTTGTAGTCCAGTATAGCCCTAAGCTGGCTACTGACTCAGCCAAACCCTCATTCTGCATAATGCATAGTATGGTATTCACTGGCAATGATTCTCTAATATGTTTCTGGATCAGCTATTCTGGCTCACTGGGCAATTCCTCTGCCACCATAATACATGTTGCTGATTTTAAAAGAAAACCAACCCTTTGAACTCCCATACACTGCAGAAATACTTAGGCTTTTTGAATGTGTGATTCATCAATCCTATTTTCCGCTCAATACTTCTGTGCAAGTAATGTGTGGTCCCAAGAGCAGAGCAGAGCGCACTAAATTGGCTCACTTGCAAGAAAGCTAAGCCAGGACCCAATATAGTAGGCCTAATGCGAGTGGCTTGGGATGTTTGGTTTTGTAGCTATTTTGTTCAACACAAAGGTTCAATTTCCTCAACAAATGATGGACACTGCCTCCAGAATTGTGGAACTCTGGTCTCAATGGAGCCCTGTGTTATTATAACATAAAAAATGGTTATTAAGCTGTCAGTAGGTTAATAGTTTCATCTTAATAATGATAGATGGCACACATTTCAGTTGCCCACCAAAGTCCCACAATGAGGTTTAAAATATTTTCCTCTTAGCTTACCGTTTATTTCTCACAAAAATGTAAGGACAACACTCTTGCTAATACATATAGGTTTCTTGTCATAACAGCTGCTTTTCCTTTGCTGGGTCTGGCTGATTAATTGATCTAATTTTATCAACAAAATTAAACTCTCTCTCTCCTTTCTCTAGATAGGTATTTAAAGAAGCCACTTTGATACCTCAGAGCCTAAACTTGCTTATAGTTCTGCCTCCTAGTCAGTCGTGCTATTTTTGAAATGGTTCCCTCTTTGAAAGATTCCCTCCAATATCAAGGTTATTTATCTTCTTTTCCTTTCAAAATAAAAACATAGCTTGTGAATATTTTTTAGAAAGATTAATTAGATTAATTCATATCAAAGCTCAAGGCATTCACCAAAGATGGTGGCACTTGCTTTCATATCTTAGGAATTCTGGCCAAAAGGCCAGTGTAAAGGATTTACTATTCTTGATCTTTTACAAAGCTCTTTGTAAAACTGAAGCTTGACCCTATGCATTCAAAGAAAGGCCCATTGAACCCAGTGGAGCTTACCTGCAAGCAAACATAGCTAGCATCAGGATGTTTGAGAACAATTCTAAGACTGTGATTCTATGCACACACCTGGAAGTAAGTTCCATGAACTCATTGTAGACATGTATATGACTGCGCTGTAAATGAAATGAATGCTATTGAAATCAGTGGGACATATAATCATATATGACTATAAAAGTTCTAGCTACCTCACCATCAAATCAGTCTTGTGTAGGTAAAACCCAATGCCTTAATTTTACAGGCAGAAATTGAGAGTAAGAAATAGTGACTCTAAAGTCCAGTAGTGACTCCATAGTCCAGTAGTGACTGCACAAGTCATCGAAGGCCAAGCTAGAGTTTTAATGTATGCTTCTCCCCTTATCTATCTAATAGATTAGGATCTTCAACCTGTGGTCCTACAGAAGCTGTTAGACTCCCAACTCCCATCACACCCAGTTGTTATGGCTGATGGTCAGGGATGATGGGTGAAGTTGATGTTCAGCAACATCTGGAAGGCCACAGGTTTCTCACCCCCGTACTAGATGCTAGTAGAGTCAAAGGATAAAATTTGTCAAATATTAGGAATTTTTTGAGTATCCTTATATCACCTACATATCGTAACTGGAATCATAGAGCTTGTGAACTAGATCCACAAAATTAAAACCACCCAAGTATGGCCTGACATTAAAAACAACCCTTGTTGGAACAAAAACAGAAAACAAGAAGTTCAGTTATACATATCCCTAACTGCCTGATTACTGTATTTCTTGTGTGTCATAACTGGGCAATGAGTTTGCGACCATGATTGCTCCATTTTGGTCTATGCAAAGGACTGCCACTGATGATGCTGGAAAAGCAACAGTTAATAATTTGTTCATGGCAGTTACATACCATGGCAATAAGAAACACATAACTATTATAAATAAAACAGAATAAAGTCACAGGCTGCTCTCCAAAGATAACTCTTCAAATAATGTTCCGAAAGGATTTCAACTATGAAGAGAGATCAAGCATTTATTCTTCTGCCATCTACTAAATTATCCATGTGCCTGGCAGCATCGTTATTCCTAACATAATTACTCATACGCTATTATCTAGCTTAAAGCATCAAGAATTTAGGAAGTACAATGCAAAGGAGCACACTAGAGCCTCTTTCCTTCCCAGTGCTTATAGAATCTTTCATAGTACCTTTTTTCAGCCCAGATCATTGTGCTGTAACAAGATGCATACCACAGAAAGACAGTTATGTAGGGTGACATAAATGCACTGTTAAGCTCTTCTAACCCATTGGTTTCGATGGAGAATAAGTGCACTCAACAGCCTCTTGATCAAGTGTACTGTGTTAACCTATTGACAAAGGAGGCTGAATAGAAAGCAGCACAGATTAGATACAAAGCCTGAAACAAAGCTGACTTAATAGTTTAATTGTAGGTGTAGGGTGATGATTTTCATCAGGACTGCATTGCTTAGGAAGGGCGGGTTACTCCCCCTCTCCCCTACTGGGAAGCTAAAGAAATAACCTCCCCACAAATTGCAATTGGCTTTACGGGGTGGGAGGGCTTGTATTGGCTCCCATAGGATGAAGAGTTATTAAGGCTAATTGCAAGGGTTTTTTATTGGAATCATGGCTGTGAACTCCTTGCATATTACAGTTTGTATGTAAATTACACACACACTTTGTACAGCCTGAAATAGCTGCTATCTATGAATTTAGCGCAGCTTCCAACGTGACCCTATGCTTACAACAAGAATGGATAAGGTCTGCATTCTCCTCTGCTGCATAATACTCCAGACAGATGGTCTTGGGCTATTTGAACCCAGGTTTGTGATTTGCCTCTCCCAGAGTTACTGCTTGGTTATAGCTTGTGTTTTGTCTGAAGCGAGACAAACCATGAGCCCAGGTTCAGGTGACAGGCTAAGCCAAGTCATGGCTTAGCTCACAGCAGCAAAAGAGCAGCAGGGCTGTAGGAGGAGCTGAGTGGCCAAGATTTCCTCTCCAGGAGCCTGCACTCTCACACCACACTAAGCCCTGTTTTGACTTAGCATTACATGAGAACCAGGTCTCTAAGAACAGGATGCTGGACTTGCTGGGCCTTTGGGCTGATCTAGCAGATCTCCTATAATGTCCTTACACTGCTGACCCTCATTCATTTATGGTAAGATCTGAAAGAGCCCCAAAGTGTATAAATGTGTGCACATGAAGCTCTTTCCATGCAGTCAATAATGGCCACTTATCCCCTCTCTTGGATGGGCAGCTGTTGTAGCCCCTCATGGATTGGCCACAATTCCTGGCAGCTGGGCCACACAGTCTTAGCTGGCTGCTGATAATCTCTCCAACCAGCTGTGCTGCAGGGCAGGACTGCCCACCCAAATCCTGAATTCAAACGGGCCAATCACAACTTTTGGCACTTAAGGCATTGGGTGGAATCCTAGTCATCAAACTTTTGGGTGAAGTGGTGCATCACCCAGATCTGAATAAGCAGCGTATTCAAGATACCCTGATATAGGGGTCTTGGTGGAAATCTCTGTCCAGAAGCCAAATGTGGAGCAGATGGGCCGTAGAGCTTCCAGCAGTGGCCTAGCAGGGCCACCTCAGTAGCTTGGTGTCTTGCAGAGGCCATACTCCTTGGAACAACCCTGTCAAAAAATTTCAGCCCTCTGGCAGGAGGCTACATCAGATATATAACAAATGCCTAAGTCAAAATCCACCTATCCCTGGAATCAATGAAGTTGTGGCCATTTTTAGCCCAGATTGTTGCCAGCTTGAGTTTGTTCATTTCACCTTAGCTATAGCCACTGCACTGGGAGGGTGGTGCTGCGACTGGGACCACAACTCTGCTTTTTCAGGGATTCTAGCTGCATGAAGAAAGGCTTCTGTGTGTATACACTGGAATCCTTTCAGACCTTATCATAAGTGTGTAGATGTCAAGCACATGTAATCTCACTCCCTTCTCCTTCCACTATATAGTCCGGACAGGTAGTGTATAGAACAAGTAAGCATAAGGAAGGTCTTGAGAAAGTATTGTATGAAACCCTAAAACATGGGGGTGGTTCCGTTTCCCCTGCACTCCCTAAATTGCTCCTCTGGATTGGAGCAGACAAACAGCAACAAAGCTATCGCTTGCAGCAAGGCTGCATCCTTCTCATGTATGCAATGTAGATGGAATATTACACTTCACCAAAAAGGGGATTTGTGTGACTGGGATGGGGCATGCTTTGATTGATCATACAGAAACGTCCTGTGCCTAATTAGCTTTTGTGGATACACATTAACATCACTGGTCCTTCAAATATAGATTATTTCAAGTTGGATAATCAGACACTGCAGTTATTTCTGCCATCAAATTAGATTTTCTGCAGGAAGTCTCTACTTTTTCAAAGTGAATGTATTGATTGTAAGTGTGAGAGTAATAACCCAGGAGATGCAAGCTTTCTGATTATTTTGGGAATGGCTTGCAATGTGCACCATGCTGGAGCAAAGACTTCCCTATTGTGCTTTCACAATCTGCCTCCATCATGCCCTATGGGAGCCAAGGATTATTCAGTCATAAAGCTCTGTCAGGCTTTAGCTTTCCTGCTGGGCTTACCAACAAGCAAACCAATTAGTTAAATCAGTGGCTGACTTGGCTGCTGGGGGACGGAGAGTTGTTCAGTATGAACTGGAGTTAAGCATCAACATGAGTTGGAACTCATGATGGACCACAAGGCAGATAGTAGATGGTATACCCTCAGTTATTGTGGGATAACCAGCCTCATATAACCAACATACTTAAGTTTGGAGGGATTACTACCATAGAGTAAAATGTCCTGCCAGGCTTAGCTATGCACACTTCCCTTACCTTGGGAGGGAATAGGTAATCAGGCTTATTGTCTCCCCCAGTCTACCTGAGAAGCTCAGTGTGTGAAGAGGCTATGCTGGTTGCTCCAGGACATACCACATGGCTCTCACAAGCCACTCTTGAGTTCCTTTACCAATAATTTAGGAACTTTTACAATTGTAACTAAGTCAATCAAACTAATCAGCCAATCAAAACAAGTCAGAATTTTGGTGAATATGTCTGGTTTGTGACCAAGGGAGTGAAAATTGGTACATTCGGTGATTTCCTTGACCCATTTAAAAATAACAAAAATTGAGCACAGGGGTGACCAACCTTTTTGGGCTTATGGGCATGTTTATAAACTGGAGAAAGTGGCACAGAGAGAGATGTCAACTTGACCCAGCAAGACTCCCACCCACACATACATAAACAAAACACCTCAACCAACCACACTCTGGGCCCTATGGTATCTCGTAGCACCAGCAAAAATAAAATGCCTGCTTATGTGATGCTGAGAAGATGCTTTGCTCATATGTGATGTAAAATAATGAAACTTTACTGTCTCCCCTTTTGCTCTTCTCTCTCTTCCCACTTCTCTTTTCCCTCAACCCCATATTGCCTATAAGAGTAATGTCTTACTCTGAATATGACTGACTTGTTTGAATGATTCTTTGACTTGAAAACAGAGATTCTGTATGTTCTACTGTCACTCAAGAAAATATTTTCATAAAAATATATTTTTTAAAAAAAACCTGGGCCTTGATCATTGGCACTTCATGTTTATCTCTGTACCATAAAAAGTTTCAGCTGCCAATCCCGGTATATCAAACGGCTGCTAAAGGCACAACTCCAGAGGCCAGGTGGGCAGCTGGCAATATTGTTAGCTACACAGTGATAATTTAGAGTAGATTTAAATTATTGGTCCCTTTCTCCTCCTCCCTTCCTTTTTCTTACATGTGATTTCACACATAACAAATGGAATAATCAGCCCTCCCACTCATTTTCTGCTACAGTTTCATGCCTGAAAGAATGTGAGTCATCATTAGGTGACCTTTTAAAAGCAGCACAAAGGAAGCCATAGGTCACATAAAATCATTGTACATGGACAAGTGACCTAGTTTGGATACCACCCACCAGAGATATGGAAAGTTTTCCTAATAAAGATTCCCCCGCCACCCATAATCTGCATTTGAGGAAATAAAATACTGAGTTGGGTAAAAACAGAGGGAGTGAAATGTGAGCAGTAGATCTTATTCACAAGAGGCCAGGTGTGGCACTGTGCTCTCATTCTTAATGTTTTAAAACAGCATAAATCTATGAATATGGCAGGTGCTGTTCTTTTTCCAATAAAGGGATATGGTTTTTGAAAAACAACCATCACAACTATGCTTGTTGGAGGTAAAACATAAAGTATATCACCAAAGATGAATATGATCACTGGCGGAGGAAGGGGGTGTGGGTGGTGCGGTCTGCCATGGGTGTCACCCCTGAGGGGGGATGACATTGCCACAGCGCCCCCTGGGATGCTCTCTGCGGTGCCCCCATGGGCAGCTCCACCTCTGAATATGATGATGCTTTCATTATTATCCTTGTTTTTAATGTTCATTATTGAAAGTTGCTTAGAGTTTCTCTGTTCTAGAAAATAGGCATCCTCATTCTCATATGGTCTAGCATGTATGAACATCATCATCTTATTATTTGTATCACCACCACCCCCATCGGACTGGGTTTCCCAGTCACTCTGGGCAGCTTCCAACATATATAAACCATGAAACATTACACATTAAAAAGGCATCTCTTTTGGATAATCCCATCTTCAGTCTGAAGTCCCACTAAGTAGTGGAGATGATTCCATTTGGGGCCAATGGGACAGTCCCCTATAAAGTACTCTGTCCTCAGCCTCCCTATCTTCTTACTTACAATGAGTTCCAGACTAGTCTAAAAGCAATTTACATAAAAACCATTTAAAATATCTTTAAAAGCAATACAACTAAAGCAAAACAACAATATAATACAGAATGAGGCCAAGATATTTTCACCTAAATGGAAAAGCTTAGCAATACAGAAAAGTCTTCAATTGTTTCCAGAAACCATGAACAGTTGGTGCCTGGTTTAGCCCAAAGAGGGTCCTCTTCTGCAGAAAGGGGCTACTACACTGAAAGCCCTGCTCTGAGTTCCTGTGGAACAGGCTTCTGGTATTTTAGGGATTTAAAGGAGAAACTCTCCTATTGAAAGAAAAGGGGAGCAAGAAGATGAAGAAGAGATTTCTTTCTCAAGCCACACTTTTGTTTAACCACAGAGCGAGTACATAAGAATTACCTCGTTAGGTCAGACCAGCATATTAATTTCACAGCTCTCAGCAAGATCCTTGCACACTCATCAGAAAGGCATAAAATATTACTATGCACATCTTCTCAGAAATGAAACCCATTGAGTTCAAGGGGCTTATTCCCAGGGAACTGCATGCACAATAGGAGCCTAAGTGCCCTGGTGCTGGTGTGCTCTTACAGGCCATTTTAAAGGGGTGGGATATGAAACTGACAAGACTCTTCCAGGGCCTTGACATTTTGGCCAGAAATAAGACAGCAGGAAGGTGGTGAAGGATATGCTCGTGCTACAGGTATCCATAGAAATGGAAAAAGGAAGACCTGTTATGGATCAAAAAGTCACTTCCATATAAAGTTAGGTGTAAAACATTCTTCCCAAATGTGTGCAGTTCAATTTTTAAAAATAGGGGATGTCAAAAATGTGGTTCAAATTGAATGCATCTGATCACTGGCTATGCAAAAATTACATACAAATAAAAATGTGATTGTCTTCCTTTATAGGCATCGATCATATTGTTATAAGTTTGTTGAGGGAGATCCCCAACCCCAACCCAATAAATTAGTTGATGTTAGAATTTAGCAAATATTTAGGATAGGATAGGAAAATGCATCCTACAGAACTGTGCCAGACAATGAATCCTTGGGGTGGCTTCTGCAAACCAAGCCATTATGAAAAAATGGCCAGGCATTTACACATCCAATAAAGTTCTCGGGCCTGTGCAAAACAGGGGTTGCCACAGTGATGGAGAGGAAGCTTGGGGGTTTGGAAGAGAGGTGTGCTGGGGAAAAGAAGGAGAACAAAGTGCAGACCTCTGAACTGCTGGGCAGGCCAGAACCATCTTAGCACTGGCTGGAGGAGGCTGCACTAAGAGTCAGGAGCCATGACTGACCACTGCTTTGGGCCCAACCTTGCTGAAGCTATGAGCGGGCCAATGAGAGATAGGCTTGGGGTATAATGTTCTGTACCCCCTCCATTGAAGCCCCCTCCAGATATAAATATGTGTGCAATAAACCATATTTCTTAAAGACATTAGCCTCCTTGTTCCTTGACCTTCCCAATGGAAACACGACCCTGGGGAACCCTGCCTGGAACCTCTGAAAGAATCACCACTGGTGGAGATTGGGGTGGCATGTAACAATATTTAAACATCTGATCCAGCTGCATAGAAGACAGCGTTTCTGTCTTTTGTGTATATGTGCTTAAAGTGGAAGAGCGGCTGAAAAGAACAAGGGAGAAACTAAACCTTTTGGGGAGAAAGAAAGCAGTGGAGAGAGGTGTTACCCAAGCTCATGTCCTAGCAGGGCTTTTTTTCCCCAGCCGAAACCCGCTGGAAATCCGTTCCGGCACCTCTCAGGTGGTCACCATGCCCATTCTATGAGAATGAGGAAGGTTTTTCATGGTGAGTTCCGTCACCTCTTTTTCTAGAAAAACAGCACTGTGTCCTAGTAAGATCACTCAGGATAGCTGCCTAAGCATAACAGTTGACACTGATGAAGTTAACCGTCTGCTTAAGAGCTTTGCTAAACAGGAGTTGGCTCCAGCAAGTTATTCTTAAAAGCTTTCCTGCCTCAGGGCTTTGGAGAGCTCTAGCTGAAAATGGGGACAGATTTGCATTTCTGCCTTTTCCATATTCCCCCAGAACATAATAGGTTTTGCTTCTGCTTCTAAACATCCCCAGAATGTTACACTCTCTTCTCAGCTTCCCCCATCTACCCAGAACATTTTCTTTCAAATGGCCTTTCAGAAACAAGGAAATGGAAATGGAAAAAGTATTAGAAATAGGAAAAATATGTATCATGCCATGTGTTGGGTGTTAGTGAAAGAGAAAGGATACCACCTGGGAGAGAGACAGTACTTGGGAAAGCATGTAGTCTTATTAATTCTTACTGTTAAATTTGAAACACTTGTGACAGTTCTAGCTGAAGTTGCCGGAAAATGTCTGTTCTCTCAGTTACTTATAACTTTTGAAGCTTTTATGTTTCTTCCACAGTCTATGCTCTAACAAAAGTTTTCCTTTACTGAGCAAAAAATAAAATAAAACATGGGTGTTAGAAGTCAGGAATATAAACGTATCTTTTCAGATATGAATGTCAGAGCCATCTAAAGAGGATTCTTTAAAAGACTCGATTCCTTAAGATTGCCATGTGAAATGAAATAGTGGCAAGTATAATGAAGGGATGGCCTTGCTACGACACAATCCAAAATGTATGTCACACTTTTTATTTTAACCTCCTCTTTTTATACCTCTCTCCTTTGTCACATTTTGCTTTGCTAAATACTCAATGCCTCATTTCTCACATTTTTCTTTTTTTACCCCTGTCACCCATTGTTGCATGCCATACTTTATGGATGGTCCCCATGGAGCAATATGGGGAAGGGCTGTAGCTAAGTGGTAGAGCTCCTGTTTTGTATTCAGAAGGTCCCAGGTTCAGTTGCCAGCATCTTCAGATACGGCAGGGAATGCCCTCTGGCTGAAACCTTGGACAGCCATTGCCAGTTAGCGTAGACAGATGGACCAATGGTCTGAAGGAGCTTCCTATCTTCCTACCTACTTTACAAGACTGCTCTGAGGATTAAGTGGCATAGTTCAAATCCTGGTATGTAACTTTAAGTTCAACAAAGGAAGGGTAGAATCCAAATGTGAAGAAAAATTTTAAGTGGAGGAAAAATGCAGCTTGAACAAGTATTCAGCAAACAGATCCATTTTGCTTTCAATTGTTTTCAGGTTCTCAGTGAAGTTCAAATAATGTTTTCCATTGTTTTTAAAATTAGTAATGCCATGTAACAAGGGTGTAAATAACCACAAAGAGTCTTACACCGAGACAAAAGTTCTTAGCGGAATAATTCTCTCTTCCTGCAGAGGTCCATCTAAAAGCTTCTCCAGCCATTTCTTGCTTGGCTTCCAGTATTGATTTGCACCAAAAAAGTACAGAATGCTTACAGATGGAAAACCCTGTAGTGTCTTTGGCCTGTGAAACACTTCAAATAATTTGAGGGGTGTGGGTGGGAAATAAATAGTGATGCACAATATGGTGCTTGGAATGATCAGCTGGAATACAAGACAGATGAAATTAGCAATGCTTTCCCTAGCAATACTTTGGGATCAATTTCATCAAAGCATTCTACTTCCTATAGAAACTTTTAAACAGCCTGAAGGCATTCTTTGACCAGCTGTACATTACATCAGTAAAACATCAAGAGGAAAGAGATTCCCCCAACAGAGGCACCTGCAGGATGAGCTCCCTCCTGCTGCTTCTCCTTTGCAGATTTCTTCAATGCAACCATGCGCCATCACAGCCTCATCAATTCCATTCACAATAGACAGCTGGCGTCTGGTAAATGAAGCACTCTACTTGTTTGTGTTGTCAATTGTTTAAAGGAAAGGCCAGCTGAAGAGGTTTCTCCATATTTGAAAATGTTTAATTGCACTTTGCATTTGCACATCCTCCCTAAATATACTATTTCCCTGTGAAATAAGAACTGGGCGGGGGGTTACTTTGCATTTGCCAGAAGAGAGATGAATCGCCTTGCCTAATCAGAGGCTTAGAAAAAGAAGTGTGTGATTATTGCAAGAATCTACTTGATTAAGACAACACTTGTGTGGACAGCTGATACAGCATAGAGGCTAAGAGAATACGGTACAGTAATCCCTGGACTGAATCTTGCCTATACCATGAACTCAACCTGCTGGCCTTAAACAAGGCACTCTCTCTGTGTCTCCTTTTCCCCATCATCAATATGGGAGATGGACCTTTCTGGGCTGATTGCAACTAGATTATGTATTTGAAGTGATCTGACACTTCAAAGTGCTGTGCAGATAAGACCTGAAAATGTTAAATATTATTATGATACCAGCAGCGGCGGAGCTAGCCACTCAGGCCCCCAGAAGGGTGGGGTGAGCCGCCCAGGGGGGCGATCACCACCCAGGGGGCAATTGGAGCAGCAATTGGTGTCCATTGGGGCAATCGGCACGGCAATCGACTCCCATTGGAGCACAGTGCCCAGGGGGGCAATCGGCGTGGTGATTGGTGCCCAGGGGAGTGGCACGGCAATCTGCCCAGGATTTTGTCACACACACCCCTCAGGGATGAAACCCTGGATGGTCTGCCCCCACCCCTTTTACACTCCTGGATACCAGCCACATAGCAGAAGAAACAACAGAACATGAAGGTGAATTCAGATGCAAATTCCAGCAAAAGAAGAATCTTTAATGGAAAGGCAGTGTCATTTGGGCCTTTGTGGGGGCATCGCTTCTGTGGGGAATCCAAGAAGGGTGTGAGGTGAAATGTATAAAAAATAAAATTGAAAAGGGTTAGGGAGATAACACTGGCCCTGCTTGGGTGTTCTTTGCTCCCATGTTGAGCAGCACAAGAACAAGCATCAGGGCTATGCAGAGCAGGCCTGACCCTGACCTGGTGCAGCGCAAGTGTCCTTTATTTATTCAGTTGTATACATAAAGACTTTCCCAGGAGCTGCAAGCCATCACATGTAGAACTACTATATGAGTGAAGGGCCCTTCACTACAGCTGTTTACACTGCATATGTGCAAATTTGTGCCAGTGGAGTTGCAGCCCCACTCCTTGCTCAAACTATTTTGTTTACCCAACCAAGTAACTTGAAACAGAGGCAAAACACATGCTATCAAATAGGCAGGTGAAATGCTGAAAAGCCAGGAACCCTGCTTTATTGGCATCTGTCATGACCACTTTTAGTCTTGTTTACATCCCCAAGTTCCTTAATACCAGAATCAATTATTTTCTTTTTTTTTTAAAGCTATCATTTTATTGCTTTATTGTTTCCTGCTCTGGGCTTCTTCGGAGGAAGGGTGGGTTCAGAATCTAATATATTGTTTTGCATTGTCCCATGCATTTGCGTAAAAAGCTCAGCATAATGTGAATTAGGTCGTACCTTGATGGACTGATTCTGGAAGCATGCACCGGGGCAAATAATATTGTGTCTCATTCTGAAGAGGCACTCTACGCTTGGTTTAGATATGCTACAGGAAGAGAAGTATGAAAAATGGCTCTAACTGAATTTGCATAAATGGCCAATCTCATCGTGGCAGGGTTATGATCTCCAAGTCATGTCTTCCCCTTCCATCAAGTATTGCTACTCTGAGCTCTCTGTCATAGCTGAAGTGAAAAGTGGAGCTGGAGAAAAAAGGCAAGATTGGAACAATTTGTGTGTCTGCTATTAAGCCCAACACAAAAGAGAATCTTCTGAGTGACAAAAAGCAAGAAAATGTAATGGAATTATGTGCCCTGAGAGCAAACCCAGTCAATGATTTTTTAGCTTTTCACTATTTAGTTGAAGGGGGGGCTGGGGGGAGAAACATCACACTTACAGAGGGCTTGAATACTGAACAAATTCTTGAATGACATCTTATACTCTTTTACAGGCCGCTTTTGTAACTGCATTTGCCAAATAAACAAAATACCTGTGGGTTTCCCCCTATCCTAAATGAATCTATGTACTAGCATCTTGTTACATCAGCCACATAAAGTTTATTGACTCATTTATGAACTATGAATTCATTTATGAATTATGAAAAGTGAACTAATTCCAATTAACAAAAGAGTTATAGCAGTGTATTTGCAATTAATGCAATATATATTGCCATTATACATTAGGATTCTAGTTTTATCTTGTAGAAATTTCTTATAATATGGTACTGAATACTGTGTTGATGTAAACTGTTGCTAGAAATCTACTGTCTATAAATACTACAGGGCAGACTTTGAAAGGGAAAAGAATGTATAGATGTGTATAAAGACCTTACTGCAGAGACAGGGAACCTGTGGCCCTCTGTTGGACTACAGTGCTAATCATTCCTGACCATTGGCCATGTTGGCTGTGGCTGATGGGAGTTGGAGTTTGCAACATCTGGAGAGTCACAGATTTCCCCATCCCTGCCTTACTGAATGCATGTGCACTGTATACAATATAGGTGACACTCAGCTTACATGGCGGTTAGATTCCTAGGATAGTACGTAAAGCCAACATCGGGTTGAGTTGAAACACTTTGGGTGAAATAGAGGGTGAAATTTCAGAAGTCCTTTTTCCTGGACATCTGCCCCAACTCTGCCCCCTTTCTTATTTGATTTAATTGCCAAACACATAAAGCTGAATTGTGCTAGGCTCAACCCAGCAGCTGTATCCATGAAACTGAAATATCCATGTAAATGTAATGGAGGAGGGTTTTGCGTGCTGAAGTGGGGGAAGTCTGTCTGCACCTTAAAAAAAAAAAAAAAACAAGATGCCATACAAGCACACAGGGATCTTGTTGGGTGAGAGAAAGTGTAGTGGGGACATCTTGGATGCTTCTGCCCATGTCTGGGTTAAGATGTTAGAAGCATCAAAGTGACTTCTCTGGGGCACAAGCCTGGGCAGTGTGTATGGAGGTCCTGGGCTGCCCAGATGACAAGACCCCTCTCTTAGCCTCACTTTCATTCATTCATTCATTCATTCATTCATTCAACAGATTTCTAGAAAGTTATTACTCTCCCCCATAGTCCTAATATGAATATGGGGAGGGGGAGTTAGTGTATTGTGTTCTATATAGATTGATTTTCCTACTACTCAGCAGTGCATTTTCCACCTGTGTTCTCCCTATAAATGCGCTTCTTTGAACACAATCAAGCTGTTGTTTGTTTTTTCATGGATTCAAACAATGTTCCTCATGTATCTTGTTAAACAAGAATGCACAGCTACAAGCATTCACCCTGTAGGAGAGCAGAGGAAAATAAATATGATAGATATCTAGGTGCTAAGCAAGGCATACTCCTGCAAAGTTTTCCCTAAGCGTGTAAATGTGCATAACACTATGCTCAAATTCTTTATGCCATTAAAGAGCCAGAGAGACATTACCAACCTATGAGTCATTAATATATGAAACCTAAAAGAAATAGCCATGCTCTCAGAGCTGTGGAAAATTGAAACAGCAGGACTTGGGCTGATCATTTGGCTGTAAATAAACACCGAAAGGCCTTGACCAAAGATTAATGACCCATTCAGACATTAGTAATGCAGCCTATAACAGTGAATGCCATCTTTATGGAAGTGCCATCTTTCTCCCTGTGTCGTGCGTATGAGTACATACATATATATAGAACAGAGATATCCATCTTGCATGCAAACATGGATGAGCAAACAGCAAAGCATACCACAATATTTTCGCTGATGATGCCAGACTCCCCAGAGCAGCTGCAGTGGCAGAGTCTGTATTCAAGTCTGGGTTTTATTAGAATTTTTCACACAACGCCCCCACCCCACCCCATGTGTTGAAAGAAGGTTTGAGGGAATCAGAATGTGTCAGAAATGTTTGACACATGTTCCAATGTAAGTGTATGGTGGCCCTCCATATGATGAGGGACTATGGCTCAATCCCATGTGGAGGATCAACACAAGAGCACATTGGTATGTAAATAGAATTTCTTTTGCATGTACTTTGAACATGCGGACATTGGAGGCATAGCAATTGGGGCCTGAAGAGGCCATCTCATTCTGTCTAATGGTAGGGCTGGTCCTTGAAAAGACCTTTTCGGAAAAGGCTGGTTATTAGTTGAAATAAAACATATATGTACACACAAGCGTTGATTGCCTGTAGCACACAGCTAATAACTTGGGGTTTAAGGACATCGAAGAGCTGGAGTCAGGTTCAAAATGAACCATGTATGAAAATCTATCAAGCTCCACAGTCTCCTCACGCCTCAGCTACTTAATAAAAGGCATGCAATCAAGCCACCATTCTGAGCTGAATGCCTCTAACTTATTAATTCCTCACCGACAAGATAAGGAGAAAGAAAACCTCTGAAGCATGTAAATTCCATTGTCTTAAAGCACAATCACTTTAACCCTCTGTAGTCTTGCCAGATCTTTGAAGTATGTTCTGTCAGCCCCTGAATGTTAAACAGGAGTTTTATTTCCTGGCTTGTGATGGTTATCTTAGTGTACTTGTTCTGAAGTTAAGAAAACAAAACAGGGAGGGGGGATAGAGGGGGGAAAGGTTTATGGGAGGACAAAGATTTAAAGAGGACTGGGCAACAAGGAATGGTGTTTGCCCCTAAAGCCCGGGGCAAAATATATTGCCACTAAAACAAAACAAAAAACACTATTGGCCATTTTTTTTAGTAGATAGGGTTTCTTTCTACTATTATTGTATTTTTATATTAATACAGAGGTATTTCCCAGGTCAAATGGTTTGTTGGAGGCCTGGATAACTAAATGGAACATCCTTGTAACTGATTGCTGTGATTTCATAGCTGTAAGATTTGGGCCTAAAGAAAAAGGAGGCTGTTGAAATGGTCAATCTAGTTTGCAAGTCAGTTAAGTAGCTGCAAGCTTGGACTATAGTGTTGACATATAGAAACAAAATAATGTAGCTGTTGATGAGTGTGGAAGGTGAGCTGAAGGGGGCATGGCTTCACTCCCCTTTCCTTGCCTGGAGGTGACGTCATCAAGGCATGTATCCGAAATAGAACAGTTAATTTGAGGACTGGAGACAAAGAGGTCTGACTCACTGTCTCTGATGAATCCAGTAATAGGTACTTGAGAGCCACCTGGAAACCTAATGGGGGAGCAGGATCTGTGGGAAAATCAATGTTGTGAACCTTTCATTTTATGATCAGCCTTACATCGCCCCAAAATGCCAGCAGGCTCGTGACTTTTGTTCCATAGAAACTAAACCCCCAAGGTATGTGCTGGAACCCCTGAGTTCTCTTACCATTTGCAGTGTGTCAAGTTATGATTCTTAGCCAAAGAAGAATCAGGATTATTCTCTCTATGAGAATAATCCTGGTTTGAATGTAAACAGGTACTTCAGCCCAGTTAACAATGCTGCGTTCACTGATTTTCTCCCTTGTTAGATGCAGATGCAATAAAGTTCTGTGTGTGTTTTTTTCTTCTCTGCTGTATGGCCAGGGCCATGTGTGTAAAGACATGATTTTGGCTATTAACCACCAGAAAGATGAAATGGGCTGCAGTTTCCACCATTCTGTGGAACAACTCACTGGTAGGGTTTAGCCATTTGAAAAAGGAGTCTGTGGGCACTACTCTGGATCTGGGTGACATAACCCTCCTCTTCAGTAGAAAGCATAAATCTGGGGCAAGATTGTACCAGTATTATTACATTATCTAATATAGCAGAGAATTCCCTAAATACTGATTTATTGCAGAACTAGGCAAGATTAATTTAGTGGAGCCGAGTTCAACTTTGTTCCAAGGGGACAGGTGAGGAGACTTCAGTGAATCCAAAAGGTATTTTGATCAAGCTAAAAAATTCAAGAGCAGGTGCAGGAAGAAATATAGCAATTCCTTTCCCGACTGAAACAACAGGGTGTAGGGTTTTTTGCCACAAAACTTCCAGGGAGCCCACCAGAGTTCAGAAGACTACATGACTGCGATACGCTGTCCAACCTCACACGCCTTTATGGTGTTCATTCATTAGTGTATGTGTGGCTTCAGTTCCTGCTTCTGCAGAGAGACTCTCAGCAGGGGCGAGAGAAAATTAATTTCCCAGAGTATTTGCAATGGCATGCAACCACACAGCCAACTTTTCAAGTGCAGGCTGACCGTGTTCAAAGAGCCCTAACTGTTTGCAGGGAATTGAATTCCAAATGATTAACTCCTACAAAAGCCATATTTTTTCTCCTGCTATACAGTGCTCACAGGATAGAACTATTTATGAACAGCAAGTCTGAAAGCAGGCCTCTGTGGCTCAATCTAGTGCTCTATCATAGGTACACAGTGGTTATAGTCTCACGCAGTACAATTAAAAGTAGAGGCAAACTCTTTAAGCAAGGACAACTAGAAGCCCGTCATGACAGCGGCAGGCTTTGGGCTCTCAAATTTTAGTGGTGTCCCATGTGATGCTAAATCTAGCAACCTCCCCCACAACGCTCCATTCTACAGCATTGTTTTGGCACACCATGGGCAGTACCCAGGGCAACTGCACCAGTCATGCTACCCTAAAACAGTCTCTGATCATGAAGATGCATACATATACAAAAGACACTCCAGTTAGAGTTATAAAGCTCTTGACAAATCTGTGGTTGACACTGTTCTAGCATTGGGTTGGTCCTGCAGTGGATGCAATTTACCTAAAAGTCCCATTTACAGAATTCAGGTAGTCATGAGATGGGATTTGAATCCAGATTTTGAATATTCTGTGCCTGGGAGGACCACATTACTGACTCATAACATTGCCTGCATTCTTTTCTGAATAGGATATACAGTGGTAACTCGGTGGTCCGTTCTTAACCTGAAACTGTTCTTAACCTGAAGCACCACTTTAGCTAATGGGGCCTCCCGCTGCCACTGCGCTGCCGGAGCACGATTTCTGTTCTCATCCTGAAGCAAAGTTCTTAACCCGAGGTACTATTTCTGGGTTAGCAGAGTCTGCAACCTGAAGTGTATGTAACCTGAAGCGCATGTAACCCAAGGTACCACTGTATTGCTTTTTGTCAAAGACATTGGCTACCCTTAATCATGGCACTCAGTACTAACTTAAAGAAAGCCAATCATTTTGATAATCAGTATCAGGACTGAATTGGAGTTGGCTCAAATGAAAGGAGATAGCCAATAGCATTACCCAAAGCTATTAGTTGTTGACAATCGGAAGAGCTAAACACCAGGGACTCTTTACCTTTGCTTGAAAGTGTGGAGTCTTAACTGCTTATGTGTTCCAAGTGTTTATATCCATAAAAGTACAAGATTCAAAAGAGACATTGAGATGGAGAAGTTAAACAATTTCTCTCCCTAACATCTTAAAAATAGTCTATTGACAAGTTAAATGCTGGAATCAAACATCTGAACTTCAGAGTGACAGAGCTTAGTTTTCTCCCTTTCACTTATATGACATACCATTTTTAATAAGGGGGGAAATGAGACAAATTGCTTGACTACAAAATCACCAGCTATTTCCAGCTAGCTGAAGCTGAGCTTGGGGTTAGCGATAAGTGGGAATCTAACCATTTCTGGATTTTGAATTCCTGTCTAATTGAAAACTTGGAAAATAAAAGAACAGAAACTTACTGAAGTTTTGCGGAGGGTGTGCTTTCAAAAGATATGTCGAAGTGGAAAGGAAATAGCTATAAAACCTTGTCAGCTGCAAGGAAAAAACAAGAAATAAGAACTCTGGTGTGCTGGCAGGTAGAAGTCATATACAGGTTTATTTTTATCACGCTCCTTTACAGTATGAGTTAAGAAATGATAAGGCTATACGATAATTAGTTGAACAATCACCTACCCTTTTATTCATTCATTCCCTGCATTGAAATATATATGAATATTATCAAAACCTTGGTGCAGCTGCCTGTTTCAGATTCTGAAGGAAGACTAAGATTATCTACAATTTATTCAGCATAAACTACTTTTTTTCTTTTTTTAGAAGAACGGCTGATCTTGGATTATGCTGATTATTTTGATCCATTCCACTGGATGGCAGATAGACTTGCACCAGGGAATAGATGAATGTGTGTGCAACCCTGTTGCTGTTCCTCATGTGCCATGCCCCTGGGGTCAAACTACAGGGGATGAGGCTAGGGATTTGGAGTGGAAAAATGAATTGTCCTCAGAGACAATCCAACACGGATGTACTGAATCAGAGGCTCTGTGCAAGAGCAATCTGTTGGGTCAGTGCCTGTCCAGCCTGAGGAGGCAGCATTGTCATCCTTTACTCTGAAGACTCCAGCTCAGAAGTCCTAGTGGAACAGTGTTCTCCACTCTGTTGGTGGACATAGGATGATCAAGCCTGTTAACACCAATATGATATGGATTGCACTGGTTGTCAGTATACTTCTTAGCCCAGTTTAAGGTGTTGCTGTTTAGCCTATAAAGCCCTAAGCAGTTTGGAACCAGGTTATCTGAGAAATCATCTTCACCTGTACCAGCCTGCCTATGCTTATGAAGATCAGGCTCAGAGGTTCTCCTCAGTAGGATCTGTCAGTGTTACACAAAAGTGGCAGTGGTCCCACAATTAAGGAATTCCCTCTGAAGGGCAATGCAGGGGATGCCTTGAAGCAGATACTGCAGGCTCATTTGATTCAGAAGGCCTTTGAGTAAATATACTGTGGTCCTAAAGAATTTTAACTGGCTGAAGGATTTTTAAGGTTTGCTGCATTCAAATTAGTTTTACAATGCTGGTTTGTTAGGTTCTTTGTTATGGCCACTGTTAGGACATTGCTTTTAAAAAATAAATAATGTTTATGTCAGCTTTGTAATTAGCCTGTTGATATTGTGGTGTTTGTATTGTACTGAAGCTCCCGTGCAAGGAACGAAAACTTCACATTTAAAAACAAAACCATCCTTTATAATTTATTTATTTCATATCAAAACCAAAATGGCTTTTAGAATATAAATGAATAAATGAAAGTGTGTGGGTGGACCACATAATAGCTGAAACAACATGTTAGGCAAACAAGCGTCTTAGAAACTATGTGAACTTCTGGTAACTTCCCTGCTTATTGGCTGATTTTAACCCAGTGTTCCTGCTGTGCATTTAGATTTTGCTGCTTCTTTAAAGGTAACAATTCCGTATTCATAGTAGTTTCCCACCTGGAGAAAATAACAGCTGTGTGGAGGAGTGATTTTATTGTAACCACAGTGCAAGTGGGGAAGAGTTACAAGCCCCCTCCCTCATACCGTGCTACCAATCCTGATACCACCCACCAAAGCTGTTCTGTTTGAAGTAACAACAGGACTGGACTGTGTTAATTTCTTTACATGATGCTTCAAAGGAGCTACCAATGGCTAATAACCATGATGGTGATTTACTGCCTCACGACATGGACACAATCATGCTTTTGAGTACTAGTTGCTGGAAGCCACAGGAGGGCTCTTGTGCTCAGGTCCTGCTCAGTGAGTCCCCACAGGCATCTGTTTGGCCACTGTGAGAGCAAGATGGTGGACTAGATAGGCCATTGGTATAATCCAGAAGCCTCCTCTTATGTAGGATTTCAAGCTTTATTGATGGTGGTAACTACTGAAGTATTCAGCTATACTGAAAATTTCCTTTGCTTGGGACACTGTTGTTGTCCTCCCTGAAATCCTTAGTGTTTTTCAACCAGCTGTCCAGTCATCTGCTGGCAACTCTCTAGCAAAGTTCCTGTCTCCCCATGATGGGTCTCAACCGTCCATGTGAGAATAATTGACTTCGAATACCACATTTCCTTCCTGTTTAATTTCTACGTTGCTGGTGTAGCCAGATATATATTTAACAAGAATGATTCTGATTTTGTTACTGTAACTATACTAGGAAGCATGAGAGCCAGAATTGCCTGACCACAGAATACAACTAACTCCATGGAATTCAATGGAAATTATTCATATCCTGCTGGGAGAAAAGAAGGCCTTGGGATCAACCTCTGACATTGCATCTTTAAATCTTCTTGACAAGTACAATATACCCATCTGTGCTGCTGTCCTGAAGATGAACCTGCTGGCATAATTGACTCTCAATCTTTTGGAAAGAGCCATTGAAAATAACTTTATCTAATGTAACTTCTTTATTACAACTGCAAAGGCCTTGTCTTCTTTTTTTCGAGGTCAGAAAGCTCACCAAGTTGCATAGCTAAAGTGGTCTATTGAAATTCAGCACATCCACAAGCAGCATTGCACAGATCTCAACCACACTGGCCAGCCAATGGGTTTAGATAGGTCCAATGCTAAATTAAACAAAGAACTCTTTACACCCAATATACAGTGTTGGTTGATAAACAACATCAATGATTACATTGGCTATCACTGGCCATAAGAGAAGCACTTCTGGATCAGGAGAATAGTGTGTCTAGCCCATCAATCCTGTTCTTGCAGTGGTCAACCAGGTTCCTATAGGAGGTCTGTAAGCAAAATCTGTGTACAACAGCACTCTCCCCACCTGTAATTCAAAGCAACTGTTGCTCAGACATATTGCATCTGATGGTGGAGACAGAACATAGCAAATATGTCC